>NC_143584.1:203078987-203230625 GCF_048544385.1 Mastigoproctus giganteus | reverse complement strand
AATGAAAGCAATTATTTATAGAAATTTTATATTAAAATAACTTACAAAAGCTTTTCTTTTGTTTCCAGGAGAAGAGCAAATTCTTTTCTTTTCTCTTTCACAATACCAACAGCATTTTCAAATACTGCAGTGTCACCTTCTAAAGCATCTTCACTAGGCTTTGTTTGATTCCAACGAAATGAAAATCTTTCAACTTCTTGGTTGAAATTTTCCAGTTGAGAAAGCACATTTGCTTTTAAAACTTCCATCTAAATATATATAAAATTATAAAATCATACTGATTTATATTAAACTATATTTCTTGCTTAAGATGACTGATAATCTTATTAAATAAATTATATTAGCTGTTAATTTTGTTAAATAAATTACACTGGCATTACATTAATGCATTTGTAGTAATATTTAAAGTTAAATTTAAAAATTTAACTTTTCATAGAGCTATATTTATTCTTATCAGTGCCAAAAATTAATAATTTTTGCATTATAATTTTTTTTTTTTTTTTGGCTGGTGCAGCATAAGCCTTAGGCTTCCTTGCACCATATGGCTAATAATAATAATAATAATAAGTGATGTTATATTGCACAGTAATAGTTAATAATGTCCTAACAATATAATCAGAATGAATGTTAAGAAAACATTAATTTCATCCAAATAATGGGAGAAACATCAAAATAGACAGAGAGAGAGAGAGAGAGAGAGAGAGAGAGAGAGAGAGAGAGAGAGAGAGAGAGAGAGAGAGATAAATGCATAATAAAGTACAAGCAACCCCCATATAGCACTGTACTTCTATAACACGATTTCGCTCCAACACGATTGATAAATTGTGGCAATCCTCGCACAACATGGTACTTATATAACACGGTTTTGCTCTAACATGGTTAGAGAATTGTGCCAAACTTCACATAACACAGTATTTTTGAGCTTTTGTGCGGGGTGGGGAACCCTGCTATTATGTTGGATGTAATTTTTCAACATTTCCATTCTTTTTTGTGAATCTCTGTTGTTGACTCTCTAGTCGTTAAGTGAAAAAAAAATTATTGGGAAATCCCCATATTTTAAAATTCAAATCGTCTTACAAAATGGGGAAAGGTATCATATGTTGCTAAAAGTTTAAATTTAAATGAAGCAACAATCCAGACCATAAAGAAAAATAAACATAAAATTAGAACTGCTGTTGCAGCAGGAGCTTTCATTTCTGCAAATATGCCAGATCATCCCCGAGTGCCAATAATAGAGAAAATGCAAAAAATAGTCAGCATTTGGATTGATGATAGCAATAAAATATTGATCCCATTAGATGGCAATATAATTAAACAAAAGGCATTAAAAATTTATAACTATTTAAAAGAAAATGGAGAATCTTCTATAAACTCAGAGTTTGTTGCTAGTAAAGGTTGGTTTGAGTGATTTAAAAACAACTTTTCATTACAAAACATAAGAATTCAAGGAGAAAGTGCATCAGCTAATAATGACGCTGCCAAGAAGTATGCAGAGGAATTTAAAAAAACTATTGAAGTGGATGTGGATACACACCACATCAAGTTTTCAATGAGACAGGTCTTGGGTGGAAAAAAATGCCTAACAGAATTTATTTTAAAAAAAATGAAAACTCTAGCAGGTTTTAAGGCATCAAAAGATTGTGTAATGTTATGTGCAATAATTAGCATTTAGCATTACCAAGGGCACATGATGCAAGAAAGCAAGTTTATATAGCATCAGCCAAAAAAAACCCCTTATTTCACCCATACCCTTGCTCCAAATGTTTGTCAACTTCTGCCTTGAATCTATTTAAGCTATCAAATTCTACAACGACAGATGGAAGTTTATTCCAGCCATACCCTTGAGGTTGTCACAGACATTCTCTCAGATATGCCAGACAAGCTGTTCTTGCTACCTGGGAGTCTAAAACACTGATGGAACTGATATTCGGGTGACACTCAAGTCAAGTGGACCCAATTTCGGCAAAGTCTGGACGGTCTGTGACAGCCAAATCCTCTGCTTGCACCTTCACGATGGCGGGACTGTTAGTAATCCTGGTTATAACCTCCATGCACAAGTACATGGTGGGTGACCACCCAGGTGTGAACCAACGTAAGCAGGGATCGAGGTGTGGTGCCCACACTACATGGAGGAACGCCGCCCCTCTATGTTACCAGGCAGTACTAGGTGGTAGATGACTCTCATCAACCGGTGAAATACCACCACTTCGCTTATTGGAGGCTTGAAGTGGTGGAACCCATGTTTAGTCTCTAGAGCTAAGTTCCGGCCAACCCTTCCCTATCTCTTCCATCATGCAGTATGATTGATGATTTTTGAGGTTATGATGACTGTCGTGGCGAGATCCAATATTCCTTACATTTCGAGGGTACAGCTCTAAAACGGTGTTCGCAAGCCAGCCGCTAGATAGTACACCGGACCAAACCTATTGGTAACTCTCTAGGAGGCTTCCGGATCAGCTAGTGTATAACCTTGCTACCTCTACTCTGCCAGATAGTGACTGGAGGTAGTCCGAGTAGTGTGTATGCGGGGAGCATTGTCGAGGCCACGTTATGTCAAGGATCTGGGTATAATCTTACCACATGTACGCCATATCCAAAAATTTCATTACTTCATACAGCATGTCCCACCCACTTTTTCTTACTATTGAATACACCATGAATTGTCAAAATAATAGAGCAAGCTTATCTGCGAAAAGATCTAAACCTCCCAAGGACTTCCTAATTCATTTCACAAATATACGTTGTCTTAATTCCAATCTCAACGATGTCCATTTCCACTTGCAGTCTTCCAAACCCCATGTACTTTTTCTGACTGAATCTCAGTTATCAGTTGATTCAACTACTTCTCATCTCAGAAGTCCAAATTATTTGCTGTATAATTCCTTTCGAATCAAAGGTGGTACTTGTGCATATGTCCGTTCTGATATTCCCTGTCAGAGACTTGGCACTTTGGAATCTCCTCTCTTTGATCTTCTCTGGCTTAAAATCTCTCTACCTCATTGTGTCAAATTCATCTGTTGTCTCTACCGTTCTCCCAACTCCACTAATCACTTGGAGCTCTTTGACTTCCTCTCTTTGCAACTTGACTTTCTCCAGTCTAACTTTCTTAACAGTGAGGTAATTTTCCTTGGTGATTTTAACGTTCACAACTCCAGCTGGCTTCCATTTTCTAGTCACACCGACCCAGCAGGTCGAGATGCTCAGGCTTTTGCAATTACTAATGATCTAGCACAGATTGTTCATTTACCTACAAGAATACCGGACAATACTAATCATACAGCCAATACGCTTGATCTTTTTCTCACAAACAACCCTTCTAAGTACAAGGTCGAAGTGAGAGGTCCTTTAGGCACTTCAGATCACAACTTGGTGATTGTCTCTTCTCCAAGGGAACCTTTATCTCATGGCTATTCCCAACCTCGTATTGTTTGGCATTACAAGAATGCAAAATGGGATGACCTGCGAGACTTCTTTTCCTTGGTCTGATTACTGTTTCAAAACTTCTGATGTCAACGTTTGCTCAGATCGTGTCAGTGAAATTATTCTTGCAGGAATGGAATCCTCTATCCCACACTCCACTTTAAAATCTCGTTTTATTTATCTAAACCTTGGTTTTCCAATAAATGTGCTAAGGCTGTCCAAGAGAAGAATGTTGCATATTGTAATTGGCTTGTTTCTAATTCTTCAGTTTCATTTTCTGCCTACACCAAAGCTCGCAACAATTGTAAAGCAGTTATTAATCAGTCCAAACTAGAGTTTGAACAGGCTAAGAGTAGAAAACTTGCTTCTTGCCCTAATGGTAGCCGAGCATTCTGGTCTCTTGCCAAAGCTATTGGCCGCAACTTTTGCCCATCTCTGCTCCCACCTCTGTCCAAACCAGATGGTTCTGTTGTCACTTCAGCCAAGGATAAAGCTGACCTGCTAGCATCCCATTTTTCTTCCAGCTCATGTATTAATGAACTTGGTAAAACACCTCCCACCATTCCTAACACGCTCCATTCAATGCCTCCTGTGGTCTTCCGTCAAAAGGATATCAGAAGGATTTTGATGAATCTTGATGCTAAGAAAGCTCCAGGTCCTGATGGTATTTCTCCACTTGTTCTCAAAACTTGTGCTCCTGAACTTACTCCTATTCTTTGCCGCCTTTTTTCACTTTCTTATTCCAAAGGTGTTTTTCCTTCTGCTTGGAAATTTGCTCATATCCAGCCAGTTCCTAAAAAAGGGTGACAAATCCCTCCCATCCAATCATCGTCCCATTGCAATTGCTTCTACTCTTCCTAAAGTAATGGAGAAATCAATTAACCGCCAACTCTTAAACTACCTAGAAACCTTCCGTCTGATCAACGATCGCCAGTATGGATTCCGTCAGTGTTGATCCACTGGTGATATTCTGGCTTATGTTACCCATTTATGGACTAATTCAATGGAAAGGTTCAGTGAAACACAAGTAGTTGCTCTTGACATCTCAAAGGCTTTTGATAGTGTTTGGCATAAAGGTCTTCTAAACAAGCTTCCATCTTATGGTTTGCCAACTGTTTTTAGTAATTGGTTATCCAGTTTTCTCTCTGATTGCTCACTGAGGGTGATGGTAGATGGCTCTCTGTCTTCTAACTTCTCCACTAATGCAAGTGTCCCCCAAGGTTCAGTTCTTTCCCCCACTCTTTTCCTCTTGTATATCAATGACCTTCTTCCATTGACTGGAAATCCTATCCATAGTTTTGCCGATGATAGCACATTGCATTCAACTTTCCATTTTGAGAAACCTTTCCCTGCTCAATCAGCTCCAACTTCTCGAAAATCTGCTACCAATTCCTTAAATGCCGATCTTCAGGTAATGTTCCAGTGGGGCAAAGACAACTTAGTTGATTTCAACCCTTCTAAAACTCAGTCTTGTCTTATATCTCGCAAAAAGGATTCTTCTGCTCCTATGCTTATCTTTAGTGACAGTCCGATTTCTAGGCAAAATGATATATCTCTTTTGGGGATTACCCTGACTTCTAATCTCTCTTGGCACAAGCACATTACAAATATTGCTTCCTCTGCATCTAAAAAACTTGGTTTTCTCTTTCGCTCTCGGCATTACTTTTCTTCCAAACAGCTGCTCACTCTGTATAAATCGCAAATCCGCCCTGCCATGGAATATTCTTCCCACATCTGGGGTGGTGCCCCCAAAACCTCTCTCAGGTTTCTTGATTCCATTCAGAAGAGGGCAGTTAGGTTAATTAATGATTCATCTCTAACAGAGTCTCTCCACTCGCTTTCTCATAGACGCACTGTTTCTGCTGCATGCCTCTTCTACAGATACTTCCATGGGCACTGTTCTTCTGAATTGGCTTCTATAATTCCCGCTCTCTCTTTCAAAACAGTCCGAACACGTGCCGCCACCAGCCAACATCCATTTACTGTCCAACTTCAAACCCACAGAACCAACTTTTCATCTTCCTCATTTATTCATTCAACTGCCGTTTTCTGGAACAACCTTCCTTCATACGTATTTTCTGAAAATTACAATCTACAGAAGTTCAAGTCCAATGTCAACAAATATCTTCTTTCGTCTTCTCAACCTCCAACCCAAGCACGGTACTAAGTACTACAGGTTCTAATACCTCTCGTGTTTGGGGTTCTCATAAAAAAAAAAAAAAAAAAAAAAGCCACCTGCTGGCTAAAGGCAAACTTCCGCACATCTATCCGACAACCGTCTTTCCTCAATTTGAATCTATGCCCTCTCAGGTGATTATTCTGAGCAAGAGGAAGAATTCCATCCGCACTGAGCATGCTCAAACCATTCAAGGCTTTATACACCTTAATCAGATCACCTCACAGGTGCTCCTAGTCTCCAGACACTGTAATTTGCAAAACTTAAGCCTTTCTTCGTAAGAGCCTTTGGAACCTTTGTTCCATTAACTAATCTTGTTGCCCTTCTCTGTACTCGTTCCAACAGCTTCACATCCTTCTTAAAATGAGGCCTCCAGACTTGTAAACAGTACTTAAGGTGTGGCCTGACCACTGCCTTATAAAAGGGGATAATCACCTCCTTATCCCTGCTAGAAAAATTCCTGTATATCATCGACAAGACACCATGAGCTCTCGCAGACCGTCTGCACTGCTCAGAGAACTTCATATATGCCTGCACAAATACCCCCAAGTCCTTTTCATTCTCTACGACTGTCAGTGTGGTACCCCAGAGTTGATACATTACTCTGGGATTACTGCTTCCCATTTGTAGTATTTTACATTTGTCAATGTTAAACTTCATTTGCCACCTCTCAGCCCATCTGCTCAACTTTTCTAGATCCTGTTGCAGCAGTGTACTGTCATTAGTGTCACTAACAACCCTGCCAACCTTCGTTTCGTCTGCAAACTTGGACATTAAGCCTGATATACCATCAGCAATATCATTTATAAATATAGAAAACAACAATGGACCCAACACTGAACCCTGTTTGTTTGTTTGTTTATTTGGTTTTTAGAAGCATTAGCAACTAAGGCCATATTGCTCCGGGGATATGCGGTGGTCATTCCCTGACCTTTCCGCATCCTCCATATTTGGTGATCACGGGCTCAAACCCCGGTCTAATCAAGAAGCGTGTGCTGCGCACTGCTGCTCCTGCCCACCTGGCTATGGAGGCGCCACTGAACCCTGAGGGACTCCACTAATAACATTAGTCCAGAAACAGCACTGTCCATTGATTACCACCCACAGAATTTCTGGGGATAGCCCTTGACACAGCCAACACCTTCAATGATGAAAGAAAAAGAATAGCCACAAAGCTCCACGAGCTATGGCAAACAAAGTGGGAGCAGGAAACCAGAGGTCTGGTTACCAAACGGTTTCTGCCACTGGTGTCAATGGTTAGCCCAAAGCCACCTAAGTGGTATGCCCCTGGACTTTTTACAACATTTATATTGACAGGTCACGGCTCCCTAAAGGCGAAACTAACCTCCTTAGGCCTGACCGATGACCCAAACTGCACCTGTGGCGAAAGTGAAGACTGGGCACACATTCTCTATGAATGTATAATATATGACATCCCCAGAACAGAGCTAATAGCACAGATTGGTCCCCTTCCCAGGGGAAAAGAACATCTGTTCATCATAGAAGAGCAAAATTATAAAGCTTTTACATCTTTCACATAGAAAGTATTCGAAATGCGCAGAGCAATGCAAAGAATGGCAATTCAGCCCCCCAGCAATTAAACAATAATCAATAGTAAAATTGCCCAAGTTTCCCACCACGCCCAGACGATGACTTAAAAACTGTCAGGATAGCAGTATTCTGCACCCTGACAGAAACCTGACATGACAAACCTCCCTAGGATTACTTTGCCATGTGTAGGAACCTGGGGCCCCATGCCAAATAAGTAACCACGTAGGGGAGGGAGATGTACAGGGAGCAGATTAGCTGAAAAATATCAGTAGGCTAGTAGCAAAGGGATGCAATGTAGTATGAATGAATGAGAATGAAAGACAATGAATAGGCTGGGAACTGGGTGAACTAGGAATTATGGTAAAAGGGAATAAATGGCAGTTTTGGTGAAAGAAAGAGTGACCTAGCATGAGGGAAAGAGAGAGTAAATGGGAATGAGTGGAAGAGCAAATGTAATTGGCCGAAAGAATACAAAGTTAAAAATAACTTACATCACTTTATATATACTGTACTAACAAACATTTACTAACCACATAAACACTATCACTGCATTCTCCCCTGGCCTACAAAAAAAAAAAAAAAAAAACTTGTGGCTAGGCCTGCACCACAACTGAAGAATAACAGTAAGTTGAGGTGCACAGAGAGTGCAGTGCAGAAAGTAAGAGTCGAATAAATGAGATGAGAGCTAGAAGAATGAATAAAAGTGTAAGCATATGAGAAAAAGAACACAAACCATAAATGCTACAGTTAAGTACACACTAACCTTAGTTTTAATTAGCATTTAAAATTTACACTATACATCACTGCATCCCCCCCTGGTGTGTGAGAAAAAGATGAATGAGTGAAAAAAAAAAATATATATATATATATATAAAAAAAAAAAAAAAAAACTTGGAAAAAAATTATAAAATAAGAAAAAAGTATTTAAAAAAAAAAATAAATAAAAAAAAAAATAAATAAATAAAAAAAAAAAAAAAAAAAGAATGCAAGTAGAGTGCGAATGCAGATTATGGATGAAGTAAATGTGTGTCTCTCCCACCCCCTTGCCTGGTGGGTTCCCCACTGCCAGCTAACATATCCCACCCCCGGAGCGGGATGGGCAGATTAACCCTCATACCGGATTCGACACTCCTTGGACATGACACCGACGAAGACATTCTGAGGCTTTGCTGCCAACGGCGATCTGAACTGGGTACTCTAACCTGGTTCCCTTTAAAACCCCATCCCCAGGCAGGGGAGGGAGGAGACGGATCTCTGTCTCCTCTCCTCCCTGCCTACCCCCCATACTTTGCCTGGTGGGGCTCATCTCCACTGACCTCTTTGGGGATGCCTACTCTATCGTCCCTATTCTTCTATCTGTTTTCCCCCCAGTCTTCAGTCTCCCTCCCTCTCTAACTAAATCAACCGAAGTACACCCTTAACAATGCCGCCAAATTCTAATCAACTTCTAAATTCTACCGGTTTCCTGAAAATCTCTAAGACAACTAACACTATTATCTTTTATGTAGCATATAGCCTCACATGTCTAAATTTAATAACATCAAAATTTTGCCCGAACTATTTGGCCTTTAACACATCTCTTTAGCGTTCAACCCCAACCAGTGATTTCCTAACAGCAATCCCATTAAGTATTAACGTCAAACGCTTTTTTTTTTTTTTTTTAATAGGTCCTAGCCACTGAAATCCCAGGAAACTAGGTGGCAGGACCTGCCAGAGCAATTTGTTGTGATACTGGATACACCCAGCTAGCCTACACGTGGCAGGGTATGGGCAACGTTGGGCCCCACTAGGGGCCTGGCGGCCAATAAGCCGGATAAACAATGGGCACAACATATCACACTGCACAGACACGGCCCACACACTTTCAAGTCTCTGGCTTGACAGTGTACTGTCCTCGATACAGCGAATCACACGCGGAGATGGGAGAAATCCCAGGTGCCGTCCGACACGAACATACCTTATGTCCATTGATTACCACTTTCTGTCTTCTCCCACTCAACCATCCCTTTATCCATAGCAGCAATTTGCCTCCAATGCCACACTGCTCCAATTTGTGCAACAGTCTTCCATTTGCAACAGTATCAAAGGCCTTTCTAAGACCCAAATATATGATATCAAAGTTATTCTTTGCATCCAGTTCCTTTGTGACTACATCATAGTATCCAATCAAATTTGTCAGACAAGTCTTCCCCTTAACAAAACCATGCTGTGTCCGAGCTATAACTGAAGTCTTGTCTAAATGATTCTGCAGTGCTTCTTTAACCAGTGCCTCCATTAATTTTCCAGGAACAGAAGTTAAACTAACAGGTCTATAATTACTTGTGTCAGCCTTTGATCCTCCTTTGTGAATTGAGGTCACATTTGCACATCTCCAGTCCATGGGTACCTCCCCTGAGTCCAGGGAAGCTCTCATAATTATGGCTAAGGGTTTGCTTACTTCCTTTGCTGCTTCCTTTAATATAACTGTACAGATTCCATCCACCCCCAGGTGCCTTTCTTATGTTTATCCTCAACAATTTCTCCTCCACTTTACTCTCAGTTATTTCAAGATTATCTAGCTTACTGCCAGAGTTGAATACACCTCTGGCATTCCCCTCCCTGAATAACTCCTCATGTGTGAATGTAGATGCAAAATATTCATTTAGTTTGTTAGCTACCTGAGGGGGATCCTCGACAGTTGAACTATCGGTATCAAGTGGAACAATCTGATTCATCCCCTTCCTTCTAGAGTTTAATGCATCAGGAGATTACATGATAAAACCTATGCTAGTTTATCGATCCTCTAATCTTCGTGCAATGAAAGGTGTAAAAAAATGCTTTACCGGTATATTGGAAAGCAAATAAAAAAGCTTGAGTAACTGCTGATTTATTTAAAAAAATGGTTTCTAAACTGTTTTGTGCCAGCTGTGGAAAACTATTTAAATTGGAAAAATCTAGATTTCAAGTTTTATTACTATTGAATAACATGGCAGACTATCCAAAAGATTTAAGTCATCCAAACATTGAAGTAATATTCCTATCACCTAATAGAACTTCTTTAATTCAGCCATTATATCAAGACAATGCATTTTGAAAAAAATTGATTTCGAATCTATTAAAGTGATGGAGGCATGGAAACATGTTTTAATTATGGACTGTGTTGGAATCATAGCTTTATTGCTCAAAGAAGTAAAATCGTCAACATCAAATGAGTGTTGGAAGTATGGCCAGAGTCAGTTCATTCAGGAAATATTGTTAAACCGGTGCAGTAATAGAACTTGTTGAGTGCGTAGGGGGGAAGGTTTTGATGATATAACTACTGAAGACATTCAAGAATTACTGGTAGAAAAAGAGGCTGGCAAGTGGATTTGGTAGAAATATCATTGTAGATAAATTAAATCAATTCAGAGGATGATAGCACAGGTGAAAATTCTGAAATTCCAAATTTTTAATTAAAAAGCATATAGGAAGGCATAAACTTAATCAAGCAATTAGAATCTTATTTTTTGGAAGATCTTTCGATGATGGGAGCACAAAGTTCAAAAGGGAGCTTCAAAAATGCTTAGCTCCATACCATGAAATTTACAAAGATCTATCAAGCAAAATCAAACAAACCCAGATTACTAATTTTTTAAAGAGAGCAGAAGATACACGAAATCTAGATGCTGCAGAAGAAAGATAAACTGCAAAAGAGAAAATGTTCTCATTTGATTGTGCTTAGCAGCAATGAAGAGGAAGAAAAGTAAATGAACATACATTATTTGATATATATGTATCACAGTTTGTAAAACGTTTGTTCAGTTATTACTATTTTTAATAAAAATTAAGTTTCTGATAGTTATAAAAAAAAATGGTGCATTTCTGTTAGCTTTTGGAACATAACTCCCTTTTTTGTACTGGTTTTTATCCAGTATAACATGGTTTCACACTACACAAGGTTTTATAGGAACCTAACTACCATGTTGTACGAGAGTTACCTTTATATACCTAATGACACCATAAGGGATATTTTATTTATGAACTCAGTTTAGGTAAAAATTAACAAAATAATACCTGTTGAGTAATATGCTGAAGGTGATTATCCATCATACTATTAAACATTTCCCACTGATCTTGTATGGTGTTTAATTCCACAACAGCTTGTCGCTGCCATTTTCCAAGAAATTCATTCTTATTTTCTGCATCTTTAAATACTTTCTGAAACTAGATATTATCAGTGTCAGAATATTTATAAAGGCAGTAATATTTAGTAATAGTTATGAAATTCATCTTTGCAGCAATAAAAATTATACAGGAAAAATATATAGTGAATAAAACAGAAGAAAAAAAAATTATTGTTTATCAAATGCAATTGTCTTTATTTGAAAATTTCACTTAATCAATTTCTAGATATTCATATTTGCTAATATCTAGATAATTAAAATAAACAATTCCTAAGCTGATGACAGTTATTTGATTTTAACAGTACAATTATGTGCACAAAATAAATATTATTAAGAACAATATTGTTAACTCTGTTAAATATGCAGTAAATAGATCATGTAATACATGGAGAAAAATACTGCATCTTCTGGTGTAAAGTCAACTTCTATTTTTTGCCTTGAAAATTCATACTTAATCATATATTCAACAAAAAAGTTGACACTTTTTTCAGTCATCTTACACAGTGACATATTACAGTAAAATGTGCATTAAGAACCAGTCTACATTTTAATTTAATTATTTATGCTCTTTTTTTAAAGTTTATATTATGGCATTTTATTAGAATGCACAGTAAAAGAATATACAATATTGTTTTATGTAGGTCATGACATCAAATATAGGCATAGGTGATAACATGACATTACTTGCTAATATCTAGATAATTAAAATAAACAATTCCTAAGCTGATGACAGTTATTTGATTTTAACAGTACAATTATGTGCACAAAATAAATATTATTAAGAACAATATTGTTAACTCTGTTAAATATGCAGTAAATAGATCATGTAATACATGGAGAAAAATACTGCATCTTCTGGTGTAAAGTCAACTTCTATTTTTTGCCTTGAAAATTCATACTTAATCATATATTCAACAAAAAAGTTGACACTTTTTTCAGTCATCTTACACAGTGACATATTACAGTAAAATGTGCATTAAGAACCAGTCTACATTTTAATTTAATTATTTATGTTCTTTTTTTAAAATTTATATTATGGCATTTTATTAGAATGCACAGTAAAAGAATATACAATATTGTTTTATGTAGGTCATGACATCAAATATAGGCATAGGTGATAACATGACATTACTCTTATTGATGCTCTGTTGTGTGTGTGTGTGTGTGTGTGTGTGTGTGTGTGTGTGTGTGTGTGTGTGTGTGTGTGTGTGTGTGCGTGTGCGTGTGCGTGTGCATGGGAGGCTTCAATTATATAAAAAATCATTCCTGTTGCTTGCTTAGTACTGAAAATTGGTTTCTTTATAAATCACACCTCAATACGGAAGCACTTTTGATCTAAGTAATTGGCAATTAAAAAAAGTAAAACCAAAAACATAACTCCCAATCTAACTTTAAATCATGATTTTAGTCATTACCTTCATAAGTTATTTCCATTAAAAGATAACTACAATTTAAATCACTGTTACTGTACAATAATCACCTTTATTAAGAACATTACATTCCCAAATCTATACAGGTAATGCTCTTTGTAAAGGTAATTATCAGGGAGTAAGAATAGTTCAAATTATAATTATCTGTTAATAACTCCCAATTGATATGAAAAAATCAAAATGAATTGTTTCATCTGATGAAGATGAACAAATTCTTGAACTTTAAAATGTGAGTAATAATTTTTATTTGTGTTTATTAAAAAATAATCAATTCACCCTGAGTATGCATCTCTAATTCAAGTTCAGGAATTTGTATTCAGTGTACAAGTCAACTTTAAAATTGTTTATGATGATTATTTATAAATGCTTATTTAATGCTTCAATGGCTGAAATATATGCTGGAATATATAACAATTCAAAATATTCTACTCAAAAAATCTCTCATATTCAATGAACGCTGCTTTTCCTTTTTTTTTTTTAATTCTGTAAGAGTGAAAGAAATACAAGATATTCTGGGCTTGTTTTCTTTCTAACTGCATTCATACATCCTATTTTTCTAACAATTAGCCTTTCCATACATAAAAAGATTACACGCAATACTTCATTTAGATATTGTGGTATAAACACACATTTTCTTCATAAGAAAACCACATCAGAGATACTTTTTCACATATCAGACAGAGATTTTTTTAAAATTATTTCTTTTATTTTTTTTATTCATAAGAACTTAGTGTGAGTAGTCTACAGCAGAAGGGGTTATAACTAATAGAACACACATAAATCAAAATACACAAAACACATTCGGTAAACTACTAATTGTTAATAACCTAATAAAACATAACCCTATCAATGTAACTATTGTCACAAATAAAAGTTAATGTTGAATAAATTCCAGATACACTATATATTTAGAATGTGTTAATATGCTTTCAAAATTATGACAGAAACTATAAAAAATGGGGGGTGGATAAATTCAGAAGAAAAAGTAAGCCCAATATATTTAAAATTAGACGTACTTCCACTAATGTGAATTTTGTGCTAAGCAGGGTTAAACTGCTTATTAAATACAATGGTCTTAATGCACAAAGAAAAACAAACTTTTGTTAATAATTTGTTGCCTCAATACTACATAACTCAACATCAGAGCTCACTTGTGCATCACACAACACAGTGGCAATCTCCAAGGCAGAATGGACTGGTCCCACAGGTGGTAGTTATTGTCAGTGACTCTATCAGGTAAACGGGAAATATGCTATGCAACAAGGATAGGTGGAATAGGATCAGGGTATGTCTGCCAGGGGCAAAAGCAGATGATGTTGTAGAGCATATATCATCTTTTAAAGGCACAAAAGGTGATGCTGTTGTACACACTGACACTAATGATATTAAGAGTAGGAGATCTGTGGACTTACTTAACAAGTATAGGGCAACATTGGGAAAAAAGTCATGAGTTAGGATTGAATTTGAAAGTGTCTGCAATTCTGCTCAGACACAATAGCAGGAAGTATATGTTCAGAGCCTTGTCAATCAATTCGGCCCTGGAGAGATTGTGCAAGACTCACAGGGTACAATTTTTCTCAGCTTGGTCTGTGCTTGTTAACAAGAGAGACACTTGAACAGAAGGGGTGCAAGAATATTTGCTGATGCTATCAAGGCAGTGATAGTTGGGTCAGAAAATTGCTAGCTTGGGGGATATACAAATTAATAACCTAGAGGTGAAAGTGATTCTTACACTGCTACTATTGGTACATGCAGCAGTCTGGAAAGCAAGGTGTCTGTGACTTCAGGCCCTGCAGTAGGTCATCATGGAACAAATAAACACATGGGCTATGTTAAGGTAATTAAGAGTACATGTGCATGTATATTTGCATGTACACTAATGCTCAGAGCAGTGTAAATAAATTTGATGAATCTGAATTACTAATTAAGTCATCAAATGCAGACACTGTAGGAATGGTGGAAATATGATGTCACCCAGACATAAGTGAACTGAATTTGAATACGGGAAGTACAATATACACAGGAAGAACAGACAAGACAGGAGAGGGAGTTATTCTCTTAGTTAAGAAGCATATTAAATCCAAGGCAGTGCATTCAGTTGCATGGTTGACGACTGCAATTTTCAGTCAGTCTGGTGTGATATAAGCACTAGGAAAACAAAATTGAGAATAGGAGTGTGTTATAGGCCTAATGACTGTGATGAGAATACTAAACGGTATACAGAGAAATAGAGTGGGCCAGCAAATCAGAATGTCTCATAATGGGGGATTTTAGCTTTTCAGATGTTGGCTGGAATTTGTGGGTTGGTTGCTCAACCAGCAAGGTCATACTAACAAGAGTTTTGGGGATTACAGGGACAACTGTTTTCTACACCACCACAACCAGTACCACGTTAGAGAAGCAACAAGAAGAAGCAATACTCTTGATCTGGTTTTCAACAATGATTCTTCATGCATTAAGAACCTGCAGGTAAAAGACCCACTGGGTGGCAGCTATCACAGTGTGCTAATGTGGAATTTAATTAAAGATATAACTACTGTCAAGAGTCAAGGAAAAGGCTTTTGCTTTCATAAGGGTGACTAGAGTCATCTCAGAGAGTTTTTAAATTCTGTGTGGTGGGACCAAATGATGATGTTACCAACAGCAAATTCTAAATGGGAAGTATTCAAAGAAGCTGTTAGGCTTTTCATACCAACCAAGAAATACTGTTCAAGGCTTAGACCTAAATGTATGTCAGATGAACTACTGAGACATGGGGCAGAGAAGAGAAGTGCATGGGATGGATATAAATTATTAGGTGATATAGAAGCCTATGGTAGATATAAATTTGTCTGTAATCAAGTCACAAAGGAAGTTAGGCAAGCTAAAGTAGATTAAAAGAGGTCTCTGGCAAAGAATAGCAGTAAAGACGTCTATGCTTATATTAACAATAGAAGGGAAGGGGTTGAATTACATTGAGCCATTTGATGTCTATGGGTTAACTGTTGATGACCCTGCTCAGGTTGTAGGCAAATTGAATAGGTCAATTTATATATTATCATATAAATTCGGTTTATCAATCAACTTTTGACCATCTTGGCCAACTGTCAATATATATGGCTGTAAGGTAATTAAAAGTTGATTGACATACGGAAATTATTGGTGAGGGGAACAAAGGAGTGCTCTTACAAAGAAAGGCTTAAGTTCTCCAAATTGCAGTGCCTGGAGAGTAGGCATTTGCAAGGTGATCTGATTTAGGCGTATAATATTCCTACAAGAATAATTTCGCCGACACAATCTGAGCAAACGTTGACATCAGAAGTTCTGAAACAGTAATCCTACCAAGGAAAAGAAGAAAAGAAATCTTGCAGGTCATCCCATTTTGCATTCTTGTAATGCCAAACAATACGAGGTTGAGAATAGCCATGAGATAAAGGCTCCATTGGAGAAGAGACAATCACCAAGTTGCGATCTGAGGTACCTAAAGGACCACTCACTTTGACTGTGTACTTAAAAGGGTTGTTTGTGAGAAAAAGATCAAGTGTGTTGGCTGTATGGTTGGGATTGTCCAGTATTCTTGTAGGTAAATGAACAATCTGTGCAAGGTCATTAGTAATTGCAAAAGTCTCAGCATCTCGACCAGTGGGTCGGTGTGACTAGAAAATGGAAGTCAGCTGGAATTGTGAATATTAAAATCACCAAGGAAAATTACCTCACTGTTAGGAAAGTTGGACTGGAGAAAGTCAAGTTGCAAAGAGAGAAAGTCAAAGAGCGCCAAGTGATTAGTGGAGTTGGGAGAACGGTAGAGACAATAGATGAATTTGACACAATGAGGTAGAGAGATTTTAAGCCAGAGAAGATCGAAAAGAGGAGATTCCAAATTACCAAGTCTCTGACAGGGAATATCGGAATGGACATATGCACAAGTACCACCTTTGAGGCGAAAGGAATCATACAGTGAATAATTTGGGCAACTGAGATGAGCATTAGTTGAATCAACTGATAACTGAGATTCTGTCAGAAAAAGTACATGGGGGTTTGGAAGACTGCAAGTGGAAAGGGACATCGTTTAGATTAGAATTGAGCCCATGTATATTTGTGAAATGAACTAGGAAGTAAGGAAATAGTAAGGAAAAGTGGAGGGGACATGCTGTATGAAGTAATGAAATTTTTGGATATGGCATACCCATGGTAAGAATATACCCAGATCCTTGACATAATGTGGCCTCAACAATGCTCCCCGCATACACACTACTCGGACTCCCTCCAGTCACTATCTGGCAGAGTAGAGGTAGCAAGATTATACACTAGCTGAACCAGAAGCTTCCTAAAGAGTTACCAATAGGTTCAGTCTGGTGTACAAACTAGCGGCCTAGCCGCTAACAACGCTTTAGAGCTGTACCCTCGAAATGTAAGAAAGATTGGATCTCTCCATGATGTTCATCATAATCTCAAAAGTCATCAGTCATACTGCATGATGGAAGTGATAGAGAAGGGTTGACCGGAACTTAGCTCTGGAGAATAAACATGGGTTCCACCACTTCAATGTGCCTCCGTAGCCAGGTGGGAAGGAGCAGCAGTGCGTAGCACATGCTTCTTGATTAGACCGGGGTTCGAGCCCATCACCACCAAATACGGAGGATGCGGAAAGGTCAGGGAATGACCACCGCATATCACGGAGCAATATGGCCTTAGTTGCTAATGCTCCTATAAACCAAATAACAACAACAACAACCACCACTACCACCACCACCACTTCAAACCTCCAATAAGCAAAGTGGTGGTATTGCACCAGATGATGAGAGTCATCTATCACCTAGTATTGCCTGGTAACACAGAGGGGTGACATTCCTCCATGTGGTGTGGGTGCCACACCTCGTCCCCTGCTTACGTTGGTTCTTATACAAATACAAATTCTTGGAGTCTACTACGGATGGGTGAACTGTGTAGGGTTTTTTTTTATTTTGGCTAATGTTATATGAGCTTGCATTAGCAGAGGCACATGATGCGAGAAAGCAACCTTATATAGCATAAGCCAAAAAAAAACCAAACTTCCATTTCACCCATCCATTCACTCCAAATGTTTGTATGCTTCTGCCCTGAACTTATTTAAGTTGTTGACCACCACTACAACAGATGGAAGTTTGTTCCAACTATTAACCATCTTCTGGCTAAAGCCAATTTCCTCACATCTATTCTACAATTGTCTTTCCTAAATTTGAATTTATGTGCCCTCAGATGAGCAAGAGGAAGAATCCCATTAGCATTGAGCTTGCTCAAACCATTCAAGGCCTTATACAGCTTAATTAGATCACCTCGCAGGTGCCTAGTCTCCAGAAGCTGCAATTTGCAGAACTTAAGCCTTTCTTGTTAAGAGTACCCAGAACTTGCAGAACAGTAAGCCTTTCTTGTTAAGAGAACCCCATTGTTCCTCTCACCAATATCATTGCCCTTCTCTGTACTCATTCCACCAGCTCTACATCTTTTCTAAAATGAGGCCTCCAGACCTATACACAGTATTCAATGATGCTTTCTTGCATCATTCATCATTACTACTATATCAGTTCTTAACCCTACTCTTCTACTCATTAATTTCAGTAGTCTCAATTATAACAAGTATACAGGACCACATCCAACTTCAATTAATGAAAATTCAGATTATGAAGACTGACAAAATAAAAAAGTGCATTTGTAATTTCACTAATAACAGTCCTTGAGGTTGTCACAGACATTCTCTCAGATATGCCAGACAAGCTGTACTTGCTACCTGGGAGTCTAAAACGCTGATGGAACTGATATTCGGGTGACACTCAAGTCAAGTGGACCCAATTTCGGCAAAGTCCGGACGGTCTGTGACAGCCAAATCCTCTGCTTGCACCTTCACGATGGCGGGACTGTTAGTAATCCTGGGTATAACCTCCATGCACAAGTACATGGTGGGTGACCACCCAGGTGTGAACCAACGTAAGCAGGGATCGAGGTGTGGCGCCCACACTACATGGAGGAACGCCGCCCCTCTATGTTACCAGGCAGTACTAGGTGGTAGATGACTCTCATCAACCGGCGAAATACCACTTTGCTTATTGGAGGCTTGAAGTGGTGGAACCCATGTTTAGTCTCTAGAGCTAAGTTCCGGCCAACCCTTCCCTATCTCTTCCATCATGCAGTATGATTGATGACTTTTGAGGTTATGATGAATGTCGTGGTGAGATCCAATATTTCTTACATTTCGAGGGTACAGCTCTAAAACGGTGTTCGCAGGCCGGCCGCTAGTTAGTACACCGGACCAAACCTATTGGTAACTCTCTAGGAGGCTTTCGGATCAGCTAGTGTATAATCTTGCTACCTCTACTCTGCCAGACAGTGACTGGAGAGAGTCCGAGTAGTGTGTATGCGGGGAGCATTGTCGAGGCCACGTTATGTCAAGGATCTGGGTATACTCTTACCACATGTACGCCATATCCAAAAATTTCATTACTTCATACAGCATGTCCCACCCACTTTTTCTTAATATTGAATACACCATGAATTGTCAAACTAATAGAGCAAGCTTATCTGCGAAAAGATCTAAACCTCCCAAGGACTTCCTAATTCATTTCACAAATATACGTTGTCTCAATTCTAATCTCAACGATGTCCATTTCCACTTGCAGTCTTCCAAACCCCATGTACTTTTTCTCACAGAATCTCAGTTATCGGTTGATTCAACTACTGCTCATCTCAGATGTCCAAATTATTCGCTGTATGATTTCTTTCACCTCAAAGGTGGTACTTGTGCATATGTCCTTTCTGACATTCCCTGTCAGAGACTTGGCAATTTGGAATCTCCTCTCTTTCATCTTCTCTGGCTTAAAATCTCTCTACCTCATTGTGTCAAATTCATCTGTTGTCTCTACCGTTCTCCCAACTCCACTAATCACTTGGAGCTCTTTGACTATCTCTCTTTGCAACTTGACTTTCTCCAGTCCAACTTTCCTAACAGTGAGATAATTTTCCTTGATGATTTTAATGTTCACAACTCCAGCTGGCTTCCGTTTTCTAGTCACACCGACCCAGCAGGTCAAGGTGCTGAGGCTTTTGCAATTACTAATGACCTAGCACAGATTGTTCATTTACCTACAAGAATACAGGACAATCCTAATCATACAGCCAATACGCTTGATCTTTTTCTCACAAACAACCCTTCTAAGTACACGGTCGAAGTGAGAGGTCCTTTAGGTACTTCAGATCACAACTTGGTGATTGTCTCTTCTCCAATGGAACCTTTATCTGGTGGCTATTCCCAACCTTGTGTTGTTTGGCATTACAAGAATGCAAAATGGGATGACCTGCGAGACTTCTTTTCTTCTTTTCCTTGGTCGGATTACTGTTTCAAAACTTCTGATGTCAACGTTTGCTCAGATCATGTCAGTGAAATTATTCTTGCAGGAATGGAATCCTTTATCCCAAACTCCACTTTAAAATCTCGTCCTTTATCTAAACCTTGGTTTTCGAATAAATGTGCTAAGGCTGTTCATTCAAGAGAAGAATGTTGTATATCGTAATTTGCTTGTTTCTAATTCTTCAGTTTCATTTTCTACCTACACCAAAGCTTGCAACAATTGTAAAGCAGTTATTAATCAGTCCAAACTACAGTTTGAACAGGCTATGAGTAGAAAACTTGCTTCTTGCCCTAATGGTAGCCGAGCATTCTGGTCTCTTGCCAAAGCTATTGGCCGCAACTTTTGCCCATCTCTGCTCCCACCTCTGTCCAAACAAGATGGTTCTGTTGTCACTTCAGCCAAGGATAAAGCTGACCTGCTAGCATCCCATTTTTCTTCCAGCTCATGTATTAATGATCTTGATAAAACACCTCCCACCATTCCTAACACGCTCCATTCAATGCCTCCTGTGGTCTTCTGTCAAAAGGATATCAGAAGGATTTTGATGAATCTTGATGCTAAGAAAGCTCCAGGTCCTGATGGTATTTCTCCACTTGTTCTCAAAACCTGTGCTCCTGAACTTATTCCTATTCTTTGCCACCTTTTTTCACTTTCTTATTCCAAAGGTGTTTTTCCTTCTGCTTGGAAATTTGCTCATATCCAGCCAGTTCCTAAAAAAGGGTGACAAATCCCTCCCATCCAATCATCGTCCCATTGCAATTGCTTCTACTCTTCCTAAAGTAATGGAGAAATCAATTAATCGCCAACTCTTAAACTACCTAGAAACCTTCCGTCTGATCAACGATCGCCAGTATGGATTCCGTCAGTGTCGATCCGCTGGTGATATTCTGGCTTATGTTACCCATTTATGGACTAATTCAATGGAAAGGTTCGGTGAAACACAAGTAGTTGCTCTTGACATCTCAAAGGCTTTTGATAGTGTTTGGCATAAAGGTCTTCTAAACAAGCTTCCATCTTATGGTTTGCCAACTGTTTTTAGTAACTGGTTATACAGTTTTCTCTCTGATTGCTCACTGAGGGTGATGGTAGATGGCTCTCTGTCTTCTAACTTCTCCACTAATGCCAGTGTCCCCCAAGGTTCAGTTCTTTCCCCCACTCTTTTCCTCTTGTATATCAATGACCTTCTTCCATTGACTGGAAATCCTATCCATAGTTTTGCCGATGATAGCACATTGCATTCAACTTTCCATTTTGAGAAACCTTGTCCTGCTCAATCAGCTTCAACTTCTCGAAAATCTACTGCCAATTCCTTAAATGCCGATCTTCAGGTAATTCTCCAGTGGGGCAAAGACAACTTAGTTGATTTCAACCCTTCTAAAACTCAGTCTTGTCTTATATCTCGCAAAAAGGATTCTTCTGCTCCTATGCTTATCTTTAGTGACAGTCCGATTTCTAGGCAAAATGATATATCTCTTTTGGGGATTACCCTGACTTCTAATCTCTCTTGGCACAAGCACATCACAAATATTGCTTCCTCTGCATCTAAAAAACTTGGTTTTCTCTTTCGCTCTCGGCATTACTTTTCTTCCAAACAGCTGCTCACTCTGTATAAATCGCAAATCCGCCCTGCCATGGAATATTGTTCCCACATCTGGGGTGGTGCCCCCAAAACCTCTCTCAGGTTTCTTGATTCCATTCAGAAGAGGGCAGTTAGGTTAATTAATGATTTATCTCTAACAGAGTCTCTCCACTCGCTTTCTCATAGACGCACTGTTTCTGCTGCATGTCTCTTCTACAGATACTTCCATCGGCACTGTTCTTCTGAATTGGCTTCTATAATTCCCGCTCTCTCTTTCAAAACAGTCCGAACACGTGCCGCCACCAGCCAACATCCATTTACTGTCCAACTTCAAACCCACAGAACCAACTTTTCATCTTCCTCATTTATTCATTCAACTGCCGTTTTCTGGAACAACCTTCCTTCATACGTATTTCCTGAAAATTACAATCTACAGAAGTTCAAGTCCAATGTCAACAAATATCTTCTTTCATCTTCTCAACCTCCAACCCAAGTACGGTACTAAGTACTATAGGTTCTAATACCTCTCGTGTTTGGAGTTCACATAAAAAAAAAAAAAAAAAAAAATTAATCAATCGCATGGTTGAACTCTCCCATCAGGGAGAAATAATATAACAACAACGATAATAATTATTAAAGATTTGTTTATGCATGGTTACTGCACTTGCATTATTTCTACTACCCAGATAGTATTAATGCGTCGTTTATTTATACCTCGTATTATGAATGAACCTTCCCAACGAGTGGCCGAGATATTGTACTGTTTTAAATAAGTAACCCTTCACCTTGAAGAAAACTAATGTTACTTATTCTCGGCAGATACCACCACCCAGACGGCACCGTTTTGACTTACTCATCAGTGGGTGGGCAGGTACCCTGTTGTTGCAATAGTAAATAAAATAAATAAATGATGCATTCATACTACCTGGGTAGTAGAAATGATGCAAGTGCAGTAACCATGCATAAACAAATCTTTCATACTCTTAGCCAAGAAATTTCATACCATTTAGCCAAGAAATATTTTTAGGTTAAACCACACCCGCCATCAAGCATCTCTCATATTGTGGAGTTATACTTCATAACTGGGTTGTCACTACTGAAACAACAACAAGGTACCTACCCACCCACTGATGAGTAAGCCAACAAGCTGCGAAATGGTGCTGTCTGGGTGGTGGTATCCGCCGAGAATAAGTAAGATCAGTCTCGCTACTTATTCAAAGCAGTGCAATACCTTGCCCACTCATTGTGAAGGTTGATTCACAATATGAGATATAAATAAACGATGCATTTAAACTGATGAAAAGGATGCAAGTGCAGTAAATATGCATAAAGAAATCTTTAATACTTATAGGCATTTAGCCAAGAAATATTTTTAGAATAATAATTATTAAAAATTGTTGTTATAATAATAATAATAATTATTATTATTATTGTTATTATTATTATTATTATTATTATTATTTATTTATTGTAAATAAATTCTTTTGATGAACAAATTGCATATTGTATTAATATCTATATATATAAAATGCTTAGGTATGCTACTCAAATTTTTCAACTGCTAATTGTTGCCAGCACCCTTTCACATGATTCACCTCGCACGACCACCATACCGGGCATTCTTTATTAATTTTTGTACTAACATTTTTCGACTGAAGAAAGGAAACCTATGCCTGAAAGCTATTGATGTATGTTTATTTTAACTGTTTATTTTATCTGTCTTCAATTTTAATAAACCGTTCTAAGTTTTAAGAAGTGTAAAAATAGCTGAACAGTGTGTAAGAACTTTGAGAAAATGTAGAAATGCTAATGAAACATTAGAGGAGAGATCTAATAGACTAAGAGACTGAAACAAGACTCTACAACTATGAAGACACACAGAAAACATTGAAGGAAGAGAAGCAAGATTGGAAATGAGAAGATGGACGAAACACCGTAGGACTGATCAAATAGAAGTACCAGATGTGAATAATCAACAAGCTGTAATTAATGTGGAAGAGCATGACATAGGAAATATGTATTTTAGCATTAAATCAGCTCATACACCAACCATAAGAATAAGTATTTACTGTAACTAAAATGTTTACAAATTAAAATAAAATAAATATTTACAAAAACTGTTATTATATTAAATTCAATTATATACATGTGAAAAACATTAAAACTGTGATAAAATCCTTGAGATAAAATACACTAAAATAAACCGGATTAAAAGCGATAAAAATCTCTGGAGCTTTCGGAAGCATCGGCTTCCTTCCTCAGCAGTAACAAAACTTCCTGCAGCACATCCATATATAACAGGCTCACGGTACTTATACACGTGATGCAGTCGGCGCAGGGCCTGAACTGGAAGCTGAAATAGCTCGGGAATGTGTTAAGCAAAACCGTTCATCCGTACTTAGGATGATAGTTTCAAACAGAGGATGCATACGCATACCTCTGTCCCTATTCATAATATTGTGGTCGGATGAACAGATTCGTAGGCTCTCGAGCCATTTACAGTTCCAGAACCCATGCGCTCGATCCACAATAACCGCATCCTCTGGGGAGATTTGATGCTGCTGCTTCTCCGAAAAACGTTCGGCCACAGCAGACTTATTGTAATCAGCGGTTTTTAGCAGGGACACACTGCACTACCTCTGAGGACAAAGAATGTGAAATTAGACGAGTCACAGCAGACCTTAGAAAATGCGGATATCCCCAGAGGATCATAGACAGGTTTAGTAGAGGAATAGAGTCTAACCATCAGGAACCGTTTGTTCCTATGGCTACCGCATACATTCCTTACTATACGGGCGTTACTGAGCACCTTGCTAGAGTTTTGCGGGGTTATAAAACACGCTGTGTGCAGCTTCCCGGGCGGAGGTTGCACACAGTGTTGTCTCAGGTAAAAGACCCAATAGCAAAGGACCTGAGTAGTGGAGTAGTATACAGGATAAAATGCCCGGATTGTGGGGAATGTTATGTGGGCGAGACAAAACGACGGCTCAAGGATCGTCTGGGGGAGCATGCAAATGCTATAAAAACCGCTGATTACAATAAGTCTGCTGTGGCCGAACATTTTTGGGAGAAGCAGCATCAAATCTCCCCAGAGGGTGCGGTTATTGTGGATCGAGTGCATGGGTTCTGAAACCGTAAATGGCTCGAGAGCCTACGAATCTGTTCATCCGATCACAATATTATGAATAGGGACAGAGGTATGCATATGCATCCTCTGTTTGAAACTATCATCCTAAGTACGGATGAATGGTTTTGCTTAACACGTTCCCGAGCTATTTCCGCTTCCAGTTCAGACCATGCACCGACTGCACCACGTGTATAAGTACCGTGAGCCTGTTATATATGGACGTGCTGCAGGAAGTTTTGTTACTGCTGAGGAAGGAAGCCGATGCTTCCGAAAGCTCCAGAGATTTTTATCATTTTTATCGCTTTTAATCCGGTTTATTTTAGTGTATTTTACCTCAAGGATTTTATCACAGTTTTAATGTTTTTCACATGTATATAATTTAATTTAATATAATAGCAGTTTTTGTAAATATTTATTTTATTTTAATTTGTAAATATTTTAGTTACAGTAAATACTTATTCTTATGGTTGGTGTATGAGCTGATTTAATGCTGAAATATGAATTTGCCCAACCTCAGAGGCCTTTTTCAGGATAGGAAATATGTGTTACAACTGTGAGTAACCTGTAGCCATTATCAATCCACTGCAGAATGGAAGCCTCCTCAACAATTCATGTTTAGGGAAATGGATCATAATCTGCCACACTGGTCCACTGCAGATCGATTGTATTTAGCAGTCAAGGGCTTGAACCCCGGCCTACTCAAAGATTGTGCACTCCCACTCCTGACTATTCAGCTATGGAGGCCTGTGTATTGCTATGCAAGATATTTTGGACATGAATTAAACACACTAAATGCTGTTATGATGGAAAGGCTTCACTTGTCTGAGACACCTACTCTATTACGAGAGCTGCTTACAGAGGAAGCAAATTATGTGAAGCAAATTTCAGAGAATGTATACAAGAGTACAACTCAGCAATGGCATTTGCATCAATGGGTGCAGAGATTAAATCACAGCCTGGAAATGGTCCATACTGTTTTAGAATACACGGCCAGATTTACCATTTGGTCTCACTGCCCAAATGAGGCAAATAAGCCAGAATATGAACAACTTTATATTTTCGAATCTGCTGAAGCAACAACAAAATGGCTTGAAAAACAATCAAACCAAGGGTGTATGGCCGAAGAAATGCAACAATTGGATGAAATGCTGTGACAAGTTAACCCATTTTCTGAGTCATATAAACAAATGTATCAAATAATCCAACAATGAATGTGCGCATGGCATTTATAAAAGACCCGGAATTAGATAAGAGATGATATAATGTACCTACATCCAAAACGGAAGTTGCTGCAATATTTGTTAGAGAAGATGGAGAACCACCTGCAAATAGAGATATATGCATATATCCCACAGGTGACTGCTGTAGAATTATATCACTGCTAAACAAGAATGGTGAAGACTGAAGGATCTAGATTAAACAATTTACACCATTATCAGAAAGATGTGTGTGGTATGCCGGGTATAACTAGTTGGTATTATTATTATTACTCTTTGTATTATATCTCCCTGATTGGGGGTTTCACCTCGTGACGGGTATTGCTACCATTAATAATATTAATAAATTATTATTATTAGTAGTAATAGTAATAGTAGTAGTAGTAATATAATGCAAGAAAGCAAGCTTATAAAGCATAACTCAAAAAAAAACAAAAAAAGGGAAAAAAAAGTCTCTCACATCACCTGTTCACCCATCCAAAAATTTGTCTAGTAATTCCTTGAATTTATTCAAACTGCCAACCCCGAAATGGAAGTTTGTTCCAACAGTCAACCACCCACTAACTGAAGGCAAACCTTCTCACATCTACTCTGTAGCCATCCTTCAACAAAATTTATTTTAATTATTTGAATTTATGCCCCCACATTTGTGTAGGCTGAGCAAGAATAAGAATGGCATCAGCACTGAGCTTGCTCAATTCATTCAAAACCAAAAAAAAGAAGAAAAGAAATCTCGCAGGTCATTCCATTTCCCCCATGGGCTCACATCTGGTGAGTATGGGCTTGGCACACCCAGGGTCCTGAGCTGGATATCATCATTCTTCTCTTTCCTGGTAATTCCCTTCTACTTTTGTCTCTCTCTTTCTCTCAGGGTAAATTTTTTTTTTTTTTTTTTTTTTGGCTGGTGCAGCATAAGCCTCAGGCTTCCTTGCACCACATAGCTGATAATAATAATAATAATAATAATAATAATAATAATAATAATAATACGAGGTTGGGAATAGCCATGAGATAAAGGCTCCATTGGAGAAGAGACAATCACCAAGTTGTGATCTGAGGTGCCTAAAGGACCACTCACTTTGACCGTGTACTTAGAAGGGTTGTTTGTCAGTAAAAGATCAAGTGTGTTGGCTGTATGGTTGGGATTGTCCGGTATTCTTGTAGGTAAATGAACAATCTGTGCAAGGTCATTAGTAATTGCAAAAGTCTCAGCATCTCAACCAGCTGGGTCGGTGTGACTAGAAAATGGAAGCCAGCTGGAGAACATTAAAATCACCAAATAAAATTACCTCTGTTAGGAAAGTTGGACTGGAGAAAGTCAAGTTGCAAAGAGAGGAAGTCAAAGAGCTCAAGTGATTAGTGGAGTAGTTGGGAGAATGGTAGAGAGAGCAGATGAATTCGACACAATGAGGTAGGGATTTTAAGACAGAGAAGATCGAAAAGAGGAGATTCCAAATTACCAAGTCTCTGACAAGGAATATCAGAACGGAAATATGCACAAGTACCACCTTTGAGGTGAAAGGAATCATACAGCGAATAATTTGGGCATCTGAGATGAGCAGTATTTGAATCAATCGATAACGGAGATTCTGTCAGAAAAAGTACATGGGGTTTGGCAGACTGCAAGTGGAAATGAACATCGTTGAGATAAGAATTGAGACCACGTATATTTGTGAAATGAACCAGGAAGTGTTTGGGAGGTTTAGATCTTTTTGCAGATAAGCTTACTCTATTAGTTTGACAATTCGTGGTATATTCAATAGCAAGAAAAAAGTGTGTGGGGGGGGAAGACATGCTGTATGAAGTAATGAAATTTTTGGATATGGCATACACATGGTAAGAATATACCCAAATCCTTGACATAACGTGGCCTCAACAATGCTCCCCGCATACACACTACTCGGACTCAATCCAGTCACTATGTGGCAGAGTAGAGGTAGCAAGATTATACACTAGCTGATCCGGAAGCCTCCTAGAGAGTTACCAATAGGTTCGGTCCTGTGTACTAACTAGCGGCCGGCCTGCGAACGCCGTTTTAGAGCTGTACCCTCGAAATGTAAGGAAGATTGGATCTTGCCATGATGTTCATCATAACCTCAAAAGTTGTCAGTCATAATGCATAATGGAAGAGATGGGAAAGGGTTGACCGGAACTTAGCTCTGGAGACTGAACATGGGTTCCACCACTTCAAGCCTCGAATAAGCAAAGTGGTGGTATTGCACTGGTTGATGAGAGTCATCTACCACCTAGCAATTGATTGGTGGAACAGACTTCCATCTTTTGTGGTGGAAGTTGATGGCCTAAATAAATTTAAAGCTGAGCTGGACAGGCATTTGGAATGAATAGAGGGGTGAAATGGGAGGGATTTTTTTTGGCTGATGCTGCATAAGCTTGCTTTCTTGCCTCTGATAATGGTAATATTTGAATCTAACTTATTTTATAATCACTTACTATGGGAGGTATTTAGACAATGTTCTGGTTTTTACTGATAGTAGCACTACTCAAGACATATCGCATTCGTTTAATAATATTCATCCTAGACTCAATTTTACATTGGAAAGGGAAAATACGGATACTAAGTAAATTTTCTAAATTTCATGCTTACTCGGGACACGAATAAAATCGAATTTAACATCTATCGTAAACCAACAAACATCAGTATTCTTCAACATTATAACACCTATCACCCATTCACCTACAAAAGGTCTATTGTTTTTAATCAGTTTCTCAATGCCTATAAATATTCAATGACGAAATCTGCTTTAGACTCAGAAATACAGATATTAACCAGCAGATTCTTAAACAGAGATTGCCCCCTTGCTACAATAAACTGAATTAGGGTACAAGCTGAGGATAGGATACAAAAAACAACACCAACCAACAATAATAATATCAAATAATATTTTATTTCTGTCCCATATGTTGTGGCCAGACCAATACAGAAATTATACGCCATATTGAACAATTGCTCAGTCCTTTCCTCTTTCGTGACACAAATAAATGACTTTGTATTCAACGTTTCTTGCAGTGATTGCGACCCGTCTTGCCAAGGATTGATGCGATTTCTGCTGAGTGTTCAAGTAAAACAGCACGTCTCCTCAGTTCGTGCTTCTCATTCAGCAGTGTCAGTATTAGCCTTTCATGCCATTAACAAAAACCATACATTTTTATTTAATGAGGACAAAATACTTAGTGTCCAACGTAATTATACGAGACTATTAATTGCAAAAACCATTGAAATTAAAAAATATGAGAATTCTATTAACGTACGTCTAATCTCCAATTTGTAGTCTTTTACATGCATGCACAAAGACAAATAATTGCAGCCTTTTATATGCAAAGACAAATGATCTCTCTATTTAAGATTAAAGCTCACATACTCCGTAATTTCCATTTCTGTGATCACAACATATAGTCAAAAAGCTCTGTCAGCTTCAGAAAGGAAAATTGTTTTTCAAAATTCACGTTAAACTTTTTAATTAATTTTTTAATTGCTTTTTGAATTTTTAATTAATTTTTGAATTGTATTCAATTGATTTTTTATTGTAATAATTTAGCATTAATCTTTTATTCGTTTTAATTTCTGGAGCGTATCAAATTGAGGTAAATTTCTCTTATTCTTCTATAAGCAGTCATTTATGTGCAACAGTATTAAAATCCTGAAATTCAAGTAGACGATATGAAAATAATTTTTTTTTTCATCCAGTTCCTATGTATCCGCTTTAAACACAACAATAAAAAGAGTTCCTCCATGCAGCAAGAGACAGTGGGTTGTATGATTGTGTGTTGATTTAAAATTATGCAATGCAACAATAAAGCTGAAGTACAATTTATGGATTACATGATACTACCTCAGACAATACCACATACCATAAACATGTTCCTTTATAGAATCTACAATACCCATAAACTTTAAAATGTGAATAAGGAAGCCCACAGATGGATCTGATCTAATTCCGTGAAAAAATGGAAACGCATTCATTTCTTCATTTAAGACATAATTTTGTAGAATAGAAATGATATAACACAAAATACACACAGTACTGAGGAACTCAGAGACTAGATAAAATCCATAAATGGCATGTTCATCAATCATACTACAGAGTATAGTTTGCTAAGAGCTCAGCAAGCATTCTCAGTCACTACCTTTACTTTAAGAGAGTAATAACCGCACATCCAGTGGAAACAGTAACTAGGGTTTAATAAGTAAGTTAAGTTAAGATAATACAAGAAGCTTTCAGGGTAACGAACCTCTTCTTCAGCAAGTGAAAACAAATGCATACAGAATACTAACAAAATATAGATTAGGGATAGAATAAAATAAATACTAAATGAGCTGTGCATGCTCAGATGACTTTGAGAGTGTGCACATGACTGCGAGATTGTGCAAACATTCATTCACTATATCGGTGCTCATTGTTGGTGCACAGAAGTGTATGGGATTGCTGACAGCATTTGTTGAGTTTCAAAACTGCTGATTCTAAGATAGGGTGTAGCCTTGTACCCTTGCAGCAATTTAAGGCTTTTGGACAGCTTGATATATTTAATGATTCTAACCAAAGGCAGTGACAGTATTGTCAGGATTGGTCAATCACCTCACAATTGCATCCGGGGTTAAGATCATAATGAGTTGATCCGAAATGTTCCGCGATTGTGGAGTGTTCAGTGTCACCTAGGCGAATCGATCTATCATGTTCTGCGAGCTGATCCTGAAGGTATCTTGAGCTCTCCCTATATAGCAACTGCCGCAATCACGGCATGTTACACAGTATACAATTCCACAGCGTAAGAGAGGGGCGATGGGAGTTTTTACATTTGAGACCAGAGAACGTAAGCAACTACCAGGAGCGAATTGTACTTATTTCATGCAGTACTTACGTAGGATCTTAGAAATCTGGTCCAACATGCCCGGTTAGTAAGGAATACAGGCTGTGGGTACACTGACGGCCTTGGATGAGTTGCAAGTTCTTGTGCTTCTAGCAAGCACCTGTCTAATACATAGTTTGGGTACCCACAATTGACTAGGTCAGATTTTACTCTGGAAATCTCAGTGCACCTGGCTTCCTCTGAGCTGGCATGGCTCCAAGCTTGAGAGAATAGTGCACGTGGAGTGTTGCTTTGATGAAAAGGGGCATAGGCTAATCTGTAGTTAGTAAACTGCCTGCACCACATTGGTTTATGGTACACCGAGGTTTCCAGGCGTGGACCCACGCGCTTCACTAGAACATCCAAAAAAGGAAGGGACCCGTTCACTTCTAACTCTAAGGAATAGTGGAATAGTATACCGTGTAACATGCCACGATTACAGCAGTTGCTATATAGGGGAGAGTTCAAGACGCCTTCAACATCGCCTCGCAGAACATGATAGACTGATCGCCTAAGTGGCACTGAACACTCCGCAATCACAGAACATTTCTGGTCAACTCATCATGACCTTAACCCCATACACGATTGTGAGTTTATTGACCAATCCCGGCACTACTGCCACCGGCTTTGGTTAGAATCGTTAAATATATCAAGCTGTCCAAAAGCCTTAAATTGTTGCAAGGGTATAAAGCTACACCCGATCTTAGAATCAACAGTTTTGAAATGCGACAAACGCTGGCAACAATCTCATACGTGTCTGTGCACCAACAATGAGGGCCAATCTAGAGAATGAATGTTTGCACAATCTCGTGCACACTCTCAAAGCATCTGAGCATGCACAGCTCATTTAGTATTCTGTATGCATTTATTTCCACTTGCTGAAGAAGAGGTTCGTTACCCTGAAAGCTTCCTGTATTATCTTAACTTAACTTACTTATTAAAATCTAGTTCTGTTTTTTTTTTATGAAAACCACAAACACGAGAGGTATTAGAACTTATAGTACTTGGTACCGTGATTGGGTTGAAGGTTGAGAAGACGAAAGAAGACATTTGTTGACATTGGACTTGAACTTCTGTAGACTGTAATTTTCAGGAAATACGTATGAAGGAAGGTTGTTCCAGAAAATGGCAGTTGAATGAATAAACAAGGAAGGTGAAATGTTGGTTCTGTGAGTTTGAAGTTGGAAAGTAAATGAAAAATGAATGCTGGTTGGTGGCGGCACGTGTTCGGACTGTTTTGAAAGAGAGAGTGAGAATTATAGAAGCCAATTCAGAAGAACCGTGCCCATGGAAATATCTGTAGAAAAGGCATGCAGCAAAAACAGTATGTCTATAAGACAGTGAGTGGAGAGACTCTGTTAGAGAGGAGTCATTAATTAACCTAACTGCCCTCTTCTGAATGGAATCCAGAAGCCTGAGAGATGTTTTGGGGACACCGCCCCAGATGTGGGAACAATATTCCATGGAAGGGCAGATTTGCAATTTGTACAGAGTGAACAGCTGTTTGGAAGAAAAGTAACATTGAGAACGAAAGAGAAAATCAAGTTTTTTAGATGCAGAGGAAGAAATATTTGTAATGTGCTTGTGCCAAGAGAGATTAGAAGTTAGGGTAATCCCTAAAAGAGATATATCATTTTGCCTAGAAATCGGAGTGTCACCAAAGATAAGCATAGGAGCAGAAGAATCCTTTTTTGCGAGATATAAGACAAGACTGAGTTTTAGAAGGATTGAAATCAACTAAGTTGTCTTTTCCCCACTGGAATTACCTGGAGATCGGCATTTAAGGAATTGGTAGTGGATATTCGAAAAGTTGAAGCTGATTGAGCAAGGCAAGTTTTCTCAAAATGGAAAGTGGAATGCAGTGTGCTATCATCGGGAAAACTATGGATAGGATTTCCAGTCAATGGAAGAAGGTCATTAATATACAAGAGTAAAAGAGTTTCCCCCAAGAACTGAACCCTGGGGTACACCAGCACTAGTGGAGAAGTTAGAAGACAGAGAGCCAGCTACCATCACCCTCTGTGAGTGATCAGAGAGAAAACTGGATATCCAGAGATGTCAAGAGCTGTCATCCTTGATATCCTTCAGATGTCAAGAGCAACTGCTTGTGTTTCACCAAACTTTTCCATTGAATTTGTCCATAAATGAGTAACATAAGCCAGAATATCACCAGTGGATTGACACTGACGGAATCCATACTGGCGATCGTTGATCAGACGGAAGGTTTCTAGGTAGTTTAAGAGTTGGCAGTTAATTGATTTCTCCATTACTTTAGAAAGAGTAGAAGTAATTGCAATGGGACAATAATTGGATGGGAGAGATTTGTTACCCTTTTTAGGAACTGGCTGGATATGAGCAAATTTCCAAGCAGAAGGAAAAACACCTTTGGAATAAGAAAGCGAAAAAAGGCAGCAAAGAACAGGAGTAAGTTCAGAAGCACAGGTTTTGAGAACAAGTGGAGAAATGCCATCAGGACCTGGAGCTTTCTAAGTATCTAGATTCATCAAAATCCTTCTGACATCCTTTTGATGGAAGCCCACAGGAGGCATTGAATGGAGCATGTTGGGAATGGTGGGATGCTAGCAGGTCAGCTTTATCCTTGGCTGAAGTGACAACAGAACCATCTGGTTTTGACAAATGTGGGAGCAGAGATGGGCAAAAGTTGTGGCCAATAGCTTTGGCAAGAGACCACAATGCTCGGCTACCATTAGGGCAAGAAGCGATTTTTCTACTCAGTCTGTTTCCACTGGATGTGCGGTATTACTCTATTAAATCATGGAATTCAGTACTACAGGCCCATTCTCCTTTACATCACCTTTACAGTTAAAGACAATTGACTGAATGTTAGTATGAATTAAGAAAACAAAAGTAAATTTACTGTAGAGCTTTGAGCAGCTTTGGGACAGCATCAAAGTATTCATGATGCTGAATTAGGTTAAGGAAGTTGGGGCTACAGCACATACTGTCAATACAACTCTGCTATTCCTGAGAGACTGCACTAGTGAGAAACTCAACTCGCATGACAATTTCTCTTGGCTACTAAATTTATGAACTGAGAAAGGCAATAGAGACTTTAATGACTAGTATAACTACTTTGATTTGATACCCACAGAAAAAAAAAAAAAGAGTGGAATAATTCAATGTGAAACTTCCTGTTTTAATTACAATTTTATAAACTGAGAATGTTAATGGTCTAACACCTTCAGTTGGACAGTATTCATACAAAATTAATTACAGTAAAACCTATTCTGTTTATTGCAGGCAACTTCTATCATTTTGTACTAAATTCTGATATAATAAAATGTATATTTATTATTGTATTAATGAAACTTGATGAATTTTAATAAAGAAATGCCATGTCATATGTCATTAATAATCATAATACAATCATTCATAATAATAAAAGTTAAATGGTTTATATAATAATTGTATCCTATTATTTTCTCTACAAAAAAAAAAACAGATGTATACCTGTTCTTTTTGGTTCTTAAGTTCCTCAAATTTTGTATTAGCTTCTGCAATTCCTTCTACTGTTTGCGGTAGTTGCGAAAGTGAAGACATGGCATCAGAAAGGAAAGCCTGAACAGAAGACGCATCTTTTTGAATTGAATGTTGCAAACATCTTACCATTGTGACATCAAGTTCAGTCAATAAATAATCAATAAAGGCTTTAATAGGGGCATAATTAACTGTGATACAGTTCAGCTTTTCTTCATCCCTATAATATAAATGAAAAAGCAATTAGACAAATTAGTCATGAAGATCTGAAAGATATTAACCTAATTTTTATCAATGTCAGTGACAGTTCAAATTGATAAATTTAATTCAAAAGAAACATTTTGTTCTATTACATGAAAATGATCGATTTTTGTCCATCTTTTAAAAAGCAATATTTAAGTAACCAGTTATGACTATCATTTCCATACTATGTTTTCTGCTAGCTTCAATACAAAATTCATCTATATTATTTATGAAGTCTTGAATGTATAGCAGGAGTTAAAAGATTGTAAGTGGGGCTTATAATTACATAATTTCAGCTTATGCACCAGTCTTAAAGAAAGCTGCTTTAAATAAACAACTGTTTTTCTCACTTGTTGCATGTACTGAAATGAAGAAATCTGAATGTGCGAACACTCACCATAAGGCAATTTTTGACTGACAAAAACATTCCCTATCATGCTTAAACCACCTTATTTGTTTGATTCGGTAGCATGTTACTTTTAAATATTCCCAAAATTAAAACAGAATATGAAGGAAAATGATTTGATTTGAGAAATCCTTTCCAACATGAATCACCTAAAATATTCACTAAAGAAAACACCCTAAAAAGTTTTGATCAGTGATAGGTGCAAGGGAACAAGTATTTGTGGTTGAAGAAGATGATTATATTGAAGAATATTAACAATTTACACATTAACCATTGAATAAAATTAATTATTTGTAACATTCACAAAACATTTTTATCAAATCTTGTAACATTCACAAAACATTTTTATCAAATCTTGTAACATTCACAAAACATTTTTATCAAATCTTGTAACATTCACAAAACATTTTTATCAAATCTTGTAACATTCACAAAACATTTTTATCAAATCTAGGTAGATGACTTTCATCAACCGGTGAAATACCACCACTTTGCTTATTGGAGGCTTGAAGTGGTGAAACCCATGTTTAGTCTCTAGAGCAAAGTTTCCGGCATCCCTCTCCCCCCCATACTTCTCCTTCAACCCATGCATGGTACTAAGTACTATAGGTTTTGATACCTTTCGTGTTTGGGGTTTTCATAAAAAAAAAAAAAAAAAAAAAACATTTGTTTATATAATTAGGCTTAGTACAATTTTGGAAGACTGTGCCCAATGAAGGGAGAGCTAATCTAAATATATTTTTCTTAATTTATATTTGGACTGACTTCTTACAGCTGCTAATGTCACCCAGTCTTACAATAAAAAAACAAATGGAGCATTTACATTTCATATCCAACAGATTGGAGGAGAATTGAAGCATTTGAGATGTTTTGCTGGAGAATATTGATGAAAATCAACTGGAGAAACAAAAAAAAGAATGAAGAGGTCCTCAGAATAGCTGAGGAACAAAGAACAATCAAGAAAACCATAATAAAGAGGCAGATGTGGTTCCTAGGACATCTCTGTAGACACAATGATTGGATAGTAAACATACTAGAACAGATTGAAGGGAAAAGAAGCAGAGGACAACTAAGAATCACACCACTTGATGACTCGCTCTGACTCTCAAGAATGAACTATAGTGAAGCAAAACAAAAAGCCCAAATTTAGGATGAGTGGAAAAAAAAGATCTCCATGGTGACAAGGCTTGGCCCTTAGAATGATGATGATGATGATTAATATTGTGAATCATCTGTAGTTCTATGTGTAACAGATAGTGATATCTTGTGCAGTATTTATCAAATTACACAAAAATATAATTTTTTCCACCTTCAAAAATCAAGGTACACAATATTGCCTGGTTTGAATTTCTGGAAATTGCCAAAAATGAATGAAAGGTTTTTTTTTTTTTTATCAGTTTAATTTAAAACCAAAAATGAGAGAAAACTATGTGTACCTTAATTCAGGAGTCAAAAGATCATGATGCTCTTCAATGGCATGAAGCTACCAGTAAAATTGGGAGATTTGCAAGCCAAGTATATATATTGGTAGATTTCTTTTTTATGGGAATTACAAACACACATCTATCAACCCTTTCTACTCTAGTGCTGTGGATGAGCTGTTTGCATTATTGCCAGAACAACTAAGGCCGTGGAGCATCAGCATATCATGCCTGTAAACTGTGCATTCTATGTGGAGAGATGAGAGAAACAGAGAGAGAAAAAAAAAACTATATCTTTGTCTTAGGGTTAGGCGCTAGAGTCAGTGGGCATTGTAAACACCTCCAAAACAGCAACCTACACTTAATGTTTCTACTTCAGATCATTTCAAACTAGAAGGGGCATTTCTAACATTTCACTGGATACCGCCAGGGACTCACTTTTTCTATTCTCATTTGCAAGATGGATGTTGTTCAAATTGGATGTATTGCACATTTATGTATACAGTTTATTATTGCGAGTAGAAAGAGAAAACAATGATGGTGGATTCATCTAGCAAATTCAAATAGGTTAAAAAAAGGACAGTTTCATATTATATTTAAAGCACATAGGAAGTTTCCTGATGACTCGCTCTGACTCCCGAAAAGTTTTTTTTTTTATTTTAATGAATGTCAATACAGAGTTCTGACCAACTTCTAATGTTAATTAGTAAAAATATCACAAAATTTGTGATTTTTTCATTAATTCTGTGATGCGGAAATCAATACAAACTACTGTTTCTCTGCAATAGACGATGGTGCTTATGGATGAGATGGTGATTCGAACATCTTTAAAAATTCAAATTTTGGAAGAAGACTGCTAATGAAACAACTTAATTTGCCATTAAATAGAGCTCTTCATGGTACAAATAAGTCAGGAATGCCATTTATTTTTGTAAGGGACAAAGCATTTGGACTGACTGAAAATTTAATACGACCATACCCACCAAAAAATCTGAGCAGTGAGTGAAGCATTTTCAATTACAGATTAACTCGAGCAAGGCAACTTGTAGAGCATCAGCATATCATGCCATGAGTTTGGAATACTGAGCAATAAGTTGCACATTTTTCACTCTAGCATATTACTGAATCCCCATTCCACTATCGAAATAATAAAAAATTGTTGCATAATTTGTGAGAAGAAGGGATGAATATGTTTTTGAAGACACATTAAATTGTGAGATGGAAGACGGAATGGAAATGACAGCAGTTGCAGGGTGATCTTCAGGAGTGTCAATAAGCGAATCTTTTTCTACATATTTCAATGGTGTCAGCACCGTTTCATGACAAAATACTACAATATAACAACAATAAAATTTATCCTATTTTTTAAATTAGTAAAAACAGAGCTAAAAGGCTCAATAACTTCTATGTTATTACAATATATTTAAAAGAGTAAGAGATTACCTCAATCTTTTACGTAGAATGCTTCCAGTCAATGCTCTCCAAATGTAATGAATAAAATAAACAGATAAAATAACTTAATGAATTCTTTCACTCATAGAAATATGACCGATTCAATGTGCAATGGAATTGAAAGCCGAGAGCCCCCATCCGACCCCGAAACACATCAAACCAACTCAGCAAGACCATGAGTGTGAGAAGACACTGTGTCAGAATAAATGATTTAAAATTGTAAAACTGCTTATGAGAATAAATAATTAAAATCACAATTAAAAATTAAAAAATCACAATTAAAAATTTGGATGAACACACAAATTACAATGAATTTGAATTCAACTTATGTGGAAATCAAAAGATTTTTTAAAATTATTTTATACTTTCCCTCACACATAATAAATTCCATTAAAACCTTTTGTTAGTCCTCTGGGGTAATCTTTAATGCTGCGTTGTACAAGCAGGCCTCCTTTCCATCTCACAAATAAATTTTTTGGTATCAAACATCATCTTTTCCAAATAATAATAAACAAATGAATGAAGCTCAACAACCCCATGCATAGGGAGAATTTCTCCTCAGCTAATATAAATGCCAAGTTGCTGGCATTTTCAATGCCTTTGACGGCATCACCAGGCATTGAATACCAGTGAAAGTTGTCCAATGTGCATTGGAAGTGCCCATCTAGATTGCATGCCTTTTCCCTCTGCTTCCTGTAAAACTGGGAGTTCAAAGGCATTTCCAATGGGACACTTTAAGCACCTGTCTAGTATAGCCCTTAGACTAACTGACCATGTCCTGAGTAAAACTTTCCTGCATAAGGGTTTGGATGAAAAACATTAACATTTAATATGAATTTCTATAACTGTACTTTTTTAAGACTGGTATGATTTTCAGATATACATATGAAAGGAAGTAATTCTGAAGGAGAAGACAAAATAAAAAATATTAGTTCACTGAGTCTAGAGCTGAACCTCGACGAAAGGTGGCATTAGAAATGCCAGTTAAGGTGACAAAGCCTTCTGTTACTGGAAAGATGTGCCAAGGACAATAATGTTTTAAATAAATGGAAAAAAAAATTAGGGCAAAAAAACTGAATAACTGTAAGGAATGTTAAAGTTATAAAGTGTCAATAAGGTTTCAACCTAAAATCTAACAATGATCATTTCCTGTCTAGTTGGTAGTAACAAGAATATTCATCATATTTAATGAATGTATTAGGAAAATAAATAATACAAGAATGTTAGTCTGAAATGTATCTATAACAATGGCAAGTGCACTGTTAATAAAATGAGTGAACTTAAAACTCTTTGTCAAAACAATTAACATTGACAAAATAGAGCTAATGGAAACTGTTCTTAGATATACAAAATTATTAACATGTTTCAATTTTTAATTATTTAGTCTATGCTCTCCTAACTTTCATAACTTTTGTTTTTGTATAAGTAATTTTTATTCCAAAGTTTCAATTTTTAATTATTTAGTCTATGCTCTCCTAACTTTCATAACTTTTGTTTTTGTATAAGTAATTTTTATTCCAAATTCTCTACAACCTTCATTTTATTCAAAGATTCGTAGATATTTTGCAGACCACTATTTTAGCTGATTCTCTGACACTGACTGACCGTGTACTGGCACTAACTTATTATCTAACATGTCACAAATTCTTTAGTGCTAGCTTACAGTTGACAGTCATTGAAAAAATTTTTTCCTGTTCATCTAGCATCAGGCTAGATAATGGTTTTAATTCCTGCAAGGTAAAGGCACAAAAATCTGTGAGATGACAAGTAATAATAACAGTTTAAGTGCTTTTTTTATTGTTATTTAAAATGCATGCACTATCATTTTAACATGAGAGAGAGAGAGAGAGAGAGAGAGGGGGGGGGGACAAGAGCTGCATTTATTTGATCATTCTGGCATTTGTTTTCATGATATTTGCTGTGCCTCATTTTACAACAGAGCTTTCAGAAAAGAAACAAATAAATTACAGATTCTCAAATCCAGTAACCCTGGGGCCTGACTACTGCCAGGTTTTGGGATGAAACCTTATTGATATCATCTAATAACCTTATTGATTATTAGATGATATTGCCTCATTTTTTTTTTTTTTTTTTTTTTTGTTAGTTGTTGGCGCATTGGCTTCTGTGGCCATATTGCACCTCCCAAGGTTTTTGCATTTTCTACTCTGATACAAGCCCGAGGCGGAATTCAAACCCGCGACTTTTGGGTTGCCAGACAGGCACTTTACCCACCCGGCTAGCCCGGTCATATTGCCTCATCTATCATAGTTCAACATAATATATCAGTATACTTCACTTTATTTTCACTATGATATACTGTTGTACTGCATAGAGAAAATAGAAAATAAAGAAGTGTACTGCATACACTAAATAAATACTGAATCAACTAATACCTTTCTTTCATCATATGGCCATTATAATATATCCATAGTGTAACAAAGAAGCATAAAAACATTTTTTGGCATGTGTCCTTCCATCAATATATCTATGGGAAAATAGATTTCAATTTATGAGCTTACTTGTCAGGGAATATACAGTGTTCAAAAATAGGATATCACTGTATAGATTTACTGAAGATGGTTTGTTTAATTTGTTGCTGGCGTTGTTGTGCTGCTACTAATGGTTTTAAACACATTTTCATCTCAGGCCATATTTCACCAGTGTATTATATCTGTATAAGCGTGTATTTGTGTGTCAATTAAAATGTTGCACCAGCTGATGATATTGGTTGATGTGTGTGTAGATTATTATTATTACCATTATTATTTCCAAATAAATGTCCCTTTACAGCTATTCAGTAGAGGACATGGGTTACATGATAATATGGAATAAATATCGACATACTATTTACAGTTTATGTACAAAGTACTCAGTTGGGTTCATACAATACATGGCTTTAAACAGCCTCTGGTTAACATAAATACAACAATGCGTGGATAATGTAGCATCACCGAAAAAGTCTCACCTAGAGCTTGATGAGGGCATACATATCTCCGAGAGAGGAAGATCTGTAGGTTTCGTCCTTGAACAGCTTCTGAAAGTCTATGGATAACCTATTAACTATTTCGATGGAATTAAATGGAAACATATTATCCAGGGAGGTCGGGCTACACAACTTAGATCTGTATGGGACTGCATTGGTATGACTTCTATTATGATCTGATGGTCTGGCAACAATATCCCAGATATCAGGTGAGTTTAATGTTCTGGACAGAAGCTGAGTAAAGATCACAAGGTTCCCAGAGATGATGTGATACTTCCATGGTAGCATATTTAAATTGGAGAGCAGGACAGATTTTGAGATTGTAGGTGGTAGACCTGCAATCTTATTCAGCCATTTTAAAATCCAGTATTGCAGGGATAAGAACTGTGTTTGGTAAGACAGGGGTGCAGAGGACCATGTAGTTGAGGCATATAAAGGAGTTGGGATTATGCAATAAAGAATATAGTTGATGATAAGATGCAGATTATGAAATTTGAAGATCTTGTGTTTCACTGCCCATATAGCTGCATATGTTTTTTTTCTGAGTGGAATTAAAATGAGGCAAGAATGTATGATCTTTGTTCCAGGTGAGACCTAAATCCTTATGCTGGAAGACTTTTTCAATGGAGAGAGTTCTATTATGATGTTCACATCATTAATATTTCTCTTTTTGGCGATAGTAAGTTGAGTGGTTTTAGTAATAGTAATAGAGGCATGTGATGCAAGAAAGCAAGTGTATCAGCTTATGTAGCATCAGCCAAAAAAATAAATAAATAAAATAAAAATATAAATTAAAAAAAAAAAAAAAATTCACACAACCATTTCCTCTAAAAGTTTGTCCAGTTCCTCCTTGAATTTATTTCAGATATCAATTTCCACAGCAAAAGATGGAACTTTGTTGCAGCAATTAACCACCAGCTGACTAAAAGCAAATTTCCACACATCTATTCTACAGCTGTCTTTCCTCGAATTGAATTTATGCTCCCTTAGGTTCATAATCTGAGCAAGTGGAAGAATCCCATCAGAATTCAGCGTGCTCAACCCACTCAAAGCTTATACACCTCAATCAGATCATCTCACAGGTGCCTAAGCCTCCACATGCTGCAACTTGCAGAGCTGGTAAGAGGATCCCTTCATTCTCCTCACCAATCTTGTTGCCGTTCTCTGTACATGCTAAAAATTTGCAGGAGCAGCAGTGTGTAGCACATAATTCTTGATCAGACCGGGGTTCAAGCCCGTGAGCCACCAAATACGTAGGATGCGGAAAGGTCAGTGAATGACCACCACATATGAGCAATATGGCCTTAGTTGCTAATACTCCTAAAAACCAAATAACAACAACAATCACCTCCTTTTCCCTGCTAGCAAAATTCCTGTATATCATTGACAAAACCCCATGACCTTCTCCTGCAGCCTGTCTGCATTGCTCAGAAAAATTCATATCTGACAGCACAATTACTCCCAGATCTTTTTCATTTTCTACCACCCTAAGTGTAGTACCACGCAGTTGGTATGTTCCTCTGGGATTACTTCTACCCATATGCAGTACTTTACATTTGTCAAAGTTAAACTTCAATTGCCACTTCTCAGCCCATATGCCCAAATTTTCTAGATCCTGTTGCAGTAGCACACTGCCATTACTGTCATTAACAATCCTGCCAACCTTTGTATCATCTGCATACTTCAACACTAAGCCTGATATACCTACATCAATATTATTGATAAATATACAAAACAACAGTGAGTCCAACACCGAACTCTGTGGGACTCCACTAATAACATTAGTCCATGAAGAGCAGCATCCACTGATTACCACCCTCTTTCTTCTTCCACTCAACCACCCTTTTATCCTTCGTAGCAAATTACCCTTCATACCATTCTGCTCCAATTTGAACAGTAGTCTTCCATGCACAACAGAGTCAAAAGCTTTCCTGAAATCCAAGTATATGATATCAAAATTATTTTTTGCATCCAGTTCCTTTGTAACCACATCATAGTATCCAATCAAATTTATCAGACAAGACTTTCCCTTAACAAACCCATGGTTTGTCTGAATTATTGCTGCAGTCTTGTCTAGATGATCCAGCAATGCATCTTTAACCAGTGACTCCATTATTTTATCTTTGTTTATAGAGAGCCCAATGGTATCGAGGTAATTTTCAAGTTCTTGTAACTGTCAGCTGGAGATCACTGTGGTAGATTGGAGACTCTGGGGCATTTTGTGACAATAACGAACTTTCAATCATCAGTGTACGTGGTAAAATTAGCATGATTTGTGAGGAAGGGTTCTAAAGATGCAGCAAAGAGGGAGGCAGAGAGAACATTCCCTTGGGTTTTCTTATGAAAAATCTTAGTTTCAATGTAGTTATATATAATAATGGCAAGAGGTAAAAAATTCATGGGAAGTTGAATTTCATTCTTCCTGGTAAATTTTAAGCTGATATACATAAAAGAAAAGAAACAGTAGATTTCATGATATATTAGCATTAGCAAAGGCATATGTCGCAAGCAAGAATTATATGCTTCTACTTAGACAATATCAGCCAAAAAAATAATAATAATAATCCCATTTCACTCATTCATTCGCTCCAAAATCTGTCCAGTTCTTCCTTGAATTTACTTAAGCTATCAACTTCTACAATGACCGATGGACGTTTCTTCCAGCATTCAACAACCCTCTGACTAAAGGTAAATTTCCGCACATCTATTCTACAACTGTCTTTCCTCAATTTGATTTTATGCCCCCTCAGGTACATTATCTGAGCAAAAGAAAGAATCCCATCAGCACTGAGCTTGCTCAAACCAATGAAAGCCTTACAACCTCAATCAGATCACCTTGCAAATGCCTAGTCTCCAGACACTACAATTTGCAGAACTTAAGCCTTTCTTGGTAAGAGCAACCCTTTGTTCCCCCTCATCAATCTCGTTGCCCTTCTCTGTACTCGCTCCAGCAGCTCTACATCCTTCTAGAGACCTCCAGGCTGGTATGCAGTACTCAAGGTGTGGCCTCACCACTGCCTTATACAAGGGTATAAGGTAATGGATAATCACCTCCTTATCCCTGCTAGCAAAATTCTGTATATCATTGACAAGATCCCAAGAGCTGCTCTGAAAACTTCATATCAGAGAGCACCGAACGCTGCGCCCACGCGAGACGGTCGCATTGCCTTGTGCTCCTGCTTAATGTATTTTGTTTCAATTCTATTTTTCTATCCAAGTCAAGTATTTGATATTCAGTGATTCCCAAGTATCCTGAGTATCTAAATCTGATGAAAGCATCACTCTGGAATGACCAGGTAAATTTTTATTAGCAATTTTGAATATTGAATTCCCAGCCAGCTATTCATTGTTTAAATCAGGCCATGGAATGCTTTGCAGTACAAGGTCACACTAACAAACGTATTGTGATCACAACCCCACCTAAAAGAGATCAAAGCACAGCTGGATAGCTTCCTATGTCTCACTACTGAAGGGAGCGAGTTCCCACTGCGACACTTTGAATGACTGGGAGCAAAGACTGCTAATTACCGCAGACTGGCAAGCTACTTTAACTGAAGTGTTCTTGCATCTCACTTATTTACCCCAACCCATGTGTAACTTTTGAACATGTTAAAATATTCCAATCTGTCATATTGCAGAAATAACTGTCCTTTTTAATTTTTCTACTATGGGCGGACCCTCATACTGCCGCATATCTCGGCTTCTAAACATTGGCAAAGATAATTGAACTACCATTTTACCACTTACGAACTATTAGCATTAGCATTAGTAGAGTCATATGATGCAAGAAAGCAAGCTTATGCAGCACCAGCCAAAAAGAAAAAAAAAAAAAAAAAACTTCCACTTCACCTCTCCGTTCGTTCGAAATACCTGTTAAGCTGAGCCTTAAATTTATTTAGGCTATCAACTTCAACAACGAGGGATGGAAGTTTGTTCCACCAACCAACCACCCGCTGGCTAAAGGCAAATTTCCGCACATCTATCCTACAACCGTCTTAGCTCAATTTGAATTTATGCCCTCTCAGGTGATTATTCTGAGCAAGAGGCAGAATCCCATCAGCATTGAGCATGCTCTAACCACTCAAGGCTTTATACACCTCTATCAGATCACCTCGCCGGTGCCTAGTCTCCAGACACTGTAATTTACAAAACTTAAGCCTTTCTTCGTAAGAGCAAATCTTTGTTCCATTCACTAATCTTGTTGCCCTTCTCTGTACTCGTTGCAGCAGCTCTATATCCTTCTTGAAATGAGGCCTCTAGACCTGTATAAAGTAGTCAAGGAGTGGCCTGACCATTGCCTTATACAAGGGAATAATCACCTCCTTATCCCTGCTAGAAAAATTCCTGTATATCATTGATATGACACCATGAGCTACTCTTGCAGCCCATCTGCACAGAGAACTTCACATCTGCCTGCACAATTACCCCCACGTCCTTTTCATTCTCTACAACTGTCAGGTAGTACCACAGAGTTGGTACGCTGCTCTGGGGTTGCTGTTTCCCATATGTAGTACTTTACATTTGTCAATGTTAAACTTCATTTGCCACCTTTCAGCCCATCTGCTCAACCTTTCCAGATCCTGTTGCAGCAGCATAGCGTCAGTAGTGTTCGTAACAATCCTGCGAACCTTTGTATCGTCTGCAAACTTGGACATTAAGCTTGATATACCAAAATCAATATTATTTATAAATACAGAAAACAATAATGGACCCAACACTGAACCCTGAGAGACTCCACTAATAACATTAGTCCACGAAGAGCAGTGTCCATTGATTACCACTCTCTGCCTTCTCCCCCTCAACGACCCCTTTATCCATAGCAGCAATTTGCCTCCAATGCCACACTGCTCCAATTTGTGCAGCAGTCTTACATATGCAACAGTATCAAAAGCCTTTCTAAGATCCAAGTATATAATATCAAAGTTATTCCCTGCATCCAGTTCTTTTGTGACTGCATCATAGTATCCAATCAAATTGGTCAGGCAAGACTTCCCCTTAACAAAACCATGCTGTGTCTGAGCTATAACTGAAGTCTTGTCTAGATGATCCTGCAGTGCTTCTTTAACCAGTGCCTCCATTAATTTTCCTAGAAGAGAAGTTAAACTCACAGGTCTATAATTACTTGTGTCAGCCTTCGATCCTCCTTTGTGAATTGGGGTCACATTTGCACATCTACAGTCTATGGGTACCTCCCTTGAGTGCAAGGAAGCTCTCATAATTATAGCTAAGGGTTTGCTTACTTCCTTTGCTGCCTCCTTTAATAGAACTGGATAGATCCCATCCACCCCAGGTGCCTTTCTTGTGTTTATCTTCAACAATTTCTCCTCCACTTTACTCTCAGTTATTACAAGATTATCTAGCTTACTGTCAGAGTTGAATACACCCCTGGCATTCCCCTCGCTGAATAACTCCTCATGTGTGAATGTCGATGCAAAATATTCATTTAGTTTGTTAGCTAACTGAGCAGGATCATCAACAGTTGAACCATCGATATCAAATGGACCAATCTGATTCATCCCCTTCCTTCTAGAGTTTACATAAGTAAAGAACTCTTTGCTGTTTTTCTTTGCATCCTTTGCCAAAGATTTCTCATAATCTGCCTTCCCCTGCCTCACCTCCTTTGTAATTTGGTTACAGATCCACTTATAACTATCATAGGCTTCTGTGTCACGTGTTAATTTATTTGTATCCCATGCATTTTTCTTCTCTGCCATATGTCTCATTAGTTCATCTGACATCCATTTAGGCCTAAACCTTGAACAATATTTCTTAGTTGGTATGTAAAGCCTAGTAGCTTCCAAGATAAGTTCTTTGAATGCTTCCCATTTTGAATTTGCTGTTGGTAATATCATCAGTTGGTCCCACTGTATAGAATTTAAATACTGTCTCAGACCATCGTAGTCGTCTTTACGAAAGCAATAACCCTTCCCTTTCCCCCTAATGGTAGTTACCTCTTTGAGTAAATCCCACTTCAGCACACTGTGATCACTGCCACCTAGTGGTTCCTCTATCTGCAGATTCTTAATGCATGAAGAATCACTACTGATAATCAAATCAAGAGTATTACTCCCTCTAATTGCCTCCCGAACATGCTAATACAGAAAACAATCATCCAATAAATCTACAAAAGCCTTGCTAGTGTGAGTGACCAACCCACAAATTCCAGTCAATATCTCGGAAATTAAAATCCCCCATTAGAAGACTCTGATTTACTGGCCCACTCTATTTCCCTGTACAGTTTCTTATTATACTCATCAGAGTCATTAGGCCTATAGCACACTCCTACTCTCAATTTTGATCTCCCAATGCTTATGTCACACCATACTGACTCGACACTGCACTGTCCAGCGATGTTGACTGGCTTCACTTCCTTGGATTTTATGTGTTTCTTAACTAATAGCATAACCCCTCCTCCCTTCCTATCCTGTCTATCCTTTCTGTAGACGTTGTACTCCCCAAATTCCAGTTCTGCATTCCTTATATCTGTGTGACACCATGTCTCTGATTTTCCAACAATATCCGCCTTTGATGCTTTGAGCAATACCTCAAATTCATCAAATTTATTTACCAAACTCCTAACATTGCTGTACATGCAAGTATACATGCACCTATTCTTTTTCTTAGCTACCCTAACACAACCCATGTGTTTACTTGTACCGCAATGACTCCCAGCAGTCTCTGAAATATCCTGCATCTTGTTTTCCAGGCTTCTGCTCATTCCAATAGAAGCAGTGCAAGAATCACTTTCACCTCTGCCAGTGGCTACTGTTAATCTATTAGTCCTTGTATTTCCCCCCCAAGCTAGCAGTTTTCCGACCCACCTAACACTGCCTCGATAGCATCAGCAAATATTCTTGCACCCTTTATACTTACCAACTGTGTAGGAATAACCCCACTAATCTGAACCCTCGCAAATCAGAAGCCATAATTACCATGTTATATTCACACACACACCGACTATGTCTGACTTTGAGGAACAATTCGTTGAGGGAAACCAGAATGAGCCACATTCCACGGAAGACCAGGAAGATGCTGAAGGACAGCTACTCGTACCAACTGATAAAAAGCATCCAAGGAAACTGACTAACAAAGAGGAACAAAAAACAAACTCAGGAATGGGCGAAAATTAAGAGATAATTACAACGAACGATGACTACCAAACGGAACCATCACAGACCAGGTACTGTCATTGCACCTGGACCTGGAGGATATCATGCTCCAAAAGGATAATCAAATCACTACTGCAGTTAGAGGAGAAATTATCCGTGTGTGGTCGAAAATGAAGCATGTGCTATCAAATTTGAACGTGAAACACGAGAGAACCAAAGCGAAACTTGACGCCTTTCTAGATAAAAGGGTAAATGAAAATACTACAGCACCCCTTACATACGCCCAAGCGTTGAGGATGATTCCACCAGATACAACTACCACCAACAAACCAACAGATCACCAGAAGAAGAAAGCGCTTCTCAAAGAACCTCACCTTGTCCTATTGAAAGCTACAAACAGCTCATCGCTAGACGCGAGCGAATCAGTTAAAATTATTGTGGTCCAGAAGCTTGCTCACGACTTAAAAACAACTAAAATAAAATCCATCAGGAAAACTAGAAACACTGGTGTCATAATCGAGACTGTAACAAAACAAGAGGCCCAGGCAATCATTTCTAATCCTAGAATTAGTTCTCTCGGTCTAACAGCAGAATACCCCAAGAAGAAAGGCCCATCAGTCCTTATTTTTGACTTGGACAGGGAAATTACTCCAGACAGCATCGCTGAAGAAATTTTACACAGGAACATTCGACCCAAGAAAAAAGAGACAAGGAGCACATAAAACCAAAATACTGCACCAAGTCGAAGCCTCCCAATCTCTGCAATTGGGTAGTGGATCTCTCCACAAGCGTGGAACCAACTAAAACTTCAAGACAGGATCTTTATTGGTTGGAGCAGCCACCGCTTCAAGGAACATGGCTGTTCCTAAATGCTTCAGATGCTGTCGTTTTGGGCACACCACCCACACGTGCACACAGAAGGAACCAACCTGTGGGTATTGTTCCCAAAAAGGGCATCATTATAGCAGCTGCCCAAACAAATCATCTGCTGTGGTGTGCACAAACTGCAAAGCAGTAAAACTGGATGCATCCCATTCAATCAGGGACAGCAAATGTCCTATTTACATCAAGGCAAAGCGAAACCAACAACTAAAGACCGACTATGGTAGTGAGGCCTAAATCATTCAACAACAGTATTATTAAATTTATACAACTTAATGCTCAGCAAGCACGTGCAGTAGCGGAGGAAATAAGGAAAAAGGCAGATGAAGAATACATTGATATATTACTACTGCAAGAACCATACACCCACTCCAAGAAAGTTAGAGGCTACCCTCTCGCATATAAAATAATTCAAGCAGATGAAGATATTCCCTGGGCTGCCATAGTCATCTGGAACCTGAACATAATGGTCACCAAAATTTCTTCTCTCTGCACAGTGTGGGCAGTGTGGGCCCATGTAATTGGCCCCTTAGGTGTCTTCTATTTAATATCACTCTATTGTAGACCCAGTCAAGACATCAGCCCAGCTATTGACTACCTAAGAACAGTTACCACTACTCTACCTAATGCTAAAATCATCCTGGGGGCAGATGTTAACTGCCGTTCTCCTGCTTGGCACAGCCTCACAGCTGACCGACCTGGTTGCCATAATGGGCGGCATTCGGAAGACTTTCTAGCCACCTCACCATTTAATATAATAAACAGGCCCAATAACCTCCCAACATTCTCCAGTACTATGTGGGAGTCTACAATAGACATAACAATTGCCACAAGATCAATCTCAAGTAAGGTGTCGGGGTGGCAGGTCAATGAAGCCTGGACCACCTCTGACCATAGAGCAATAATATACAGCCTCACAAGAAATATAGAATCAACTCCTACTCCGCACTACGATATCAATCGCTATGCCATCAGCAAAGCCAATTGGCAGCTGTTCACCACCTCTCTCCAGTCAACAATCATGGATCGCCCTTCTGAAATCCTCTCCCTGAATTCCAAGCAGCATCAGATGCTTTCACTGACATCATCACTCTCTCCTGCAATCAATCTATGCCCAAGAAAAAATCTCTTCCAAGTTCTGTTCCATAGCGGTCTCATGAACTCGATCACCTACGCTGGACTGTTCATAATGAGAGGAAAGCTTTTCAAAGAGCTCACACTTGTTGGCCAGCTACTGATGTGGAAGCTCTTCGTGAAGACTACAAGAGGACCAGGAACCAATACACTTCCATGATCAGGCAGCGAAAAAGAACTACGTGGGAGCAGCTGGTTACCACCACTGGTAACTCGGACCCTTGGGGAGTGGTGTACTGAGTTACTACCAACAAATTGCCAAGAGGAGAAGTAGTCCATTCCACAATAACACCACGAAGAATCATGACGTCATGGGAGCAATCCATGATGAATATCTTGGATACTTTCTTTATCAGCGACGCCGATCATCTCACAACACAACAGCAGCAAATTTGTCTAGATAATGACAATTACCACATTGACTCTGTGGAGGAAGAATTTAACACTGAAGAACTGCAGCAAGCCCTTGGCAAAATGAAGGATAAAAAATCCTCGGGACCAGATCGCATTGAACCAGAAATACTAAAAAAGGTATTTCTGGTCCAGAACAGAAATACTAAAAAAGGTCGCCCAGGTAAATCCACAATTTCTGCTTAACCTGTTCAATAAATGCCTAGCCCAGGAATCCTTCCCAGAAAGCTGGAAAATAGCTGAACTAAAGTTAATACTCAAAAACCCATCGAAGCCTCCATAACAGCCTAACTCATACTGGCCCATTGCCCTTTTGTCCACATTGAGCAAGCTACTTGAACACCTCCTCCACACCAGACTCCTAACACACTACACAGAAGCTGGCCTATAATCCAATTCACAGTGTGCATTTCGCCCAGGATGCTGCACAGAGGATGCTCTCTACCAAATAATCCAAGCTGCAGCCAGCACTAGTTACAAGTACTTCCTCCTCATAACCACTGACTTTGCCAGAGCCTTTGACATGCTCTGGTGGCCAAACATTCTTCACAGGCTAAGAAGACTGGCATGCATATCAGCCAACTTATACAAGTGTATACAAAGTTACCTTTCCAACAGGAAGATCACCATCTCCTCATCATACCAGAAGCTCACCAAATCTATCTACAGAGGCTGCCCACAGGGCTCGGTCCTCAGCCCGTTCCTCTGGAACATCGTCCTTGATGATTTACTTGGCCTGGATCTGGGCCCTGTTACTATCCAAGCATTCGCAGATGATATTACCATCTCCATCGCAGCGGACACTAGAGCAGCTCTCGAGGCCACTGGAAATCAAGCACTACAGATCTTACAGGACTGGGCGACTCTACACAAGCTCCAGATTTCTCCACAGAAGACACAATCCATACTTCTCAAAGGCACCCCGCAAATATCAAGGTCTCCTTACCAGCTTGATGGTTTTTCCTTGTACTCCTCAGTACAAGGAAAAACCATCAAGCTGGTAACCTCCCTAAAACACCTGGGTATCATCCTGGATTCAAAGCTCCCCTTCTTCCCGCATCTCTCATATCTTCAAGAAAAAATCAGAAATTATGCAGCCCTAATCGTCCGAGTAAGCAGGTGTGACTGGGGTCTGAACCGGAGAACGCTCAAACTCCTGTATAAAGCTATAATTCTCCCTGTTATTACATACAGATCCGGGATTTGATACCATACAGCAATAATTGTTCACAATAAATGCAAATTAGAAACAATTCAGTGGAGTATATTGCTCGCCATTACCAGGGTCTGCTGCACAGTAAGCTCTCTGGCCCTCCTGGTTCTTGCAGGTATACTCCCCCTTGACTTGGAGGTTATCCGTCGAGGATTGCACTACTGCTTGTCGCAGGGAATCCCAGCTAACATCTTTGGACATACCATCGACACTCGCACTGACTGTAAGCAAGAAAAGAAGAAACTAGCTGCCATGCTAATACAAATCTGGCAGACAAGATGGGAAGAGACGGACAAGGGCCTGATAACTAAGAAATTCATCCCGGATGTCAAACTTGTTTATCCAAAGTCGCCACCTTGGGAATCATCAATAACCCCTACTGTACATGTGGAGAAATTGAAGACTAGGACCATCTTCTTTATAACTGCCCAATTTATGACGATCTTCGAGGAACACTAAACCAGACTCCAACACATACCTCAAGGACAGGAGCACCTGTTCATTTCTGACGAACAACACTAAAAATTACTAATGGAGTACGCACAGAATCTCTTTGCTAGACGCAGGACTCTACAACCAACTCAAGCTAGGGATACAAACCTGTGAGGGACTTGCTCAAACTGGAAATAAAAAATCTGTACTCGACCGTTTTACCAGCATCGACTTACTAACACTGGAACATCCAGGGTAGGATTACCTGCTAACTTTCCTCATGGTCGGGTAGGCTCCAGTGGTCTTGACCACTCCACCGCAAAATATAAGTCACACTCAGCACTCTCGCTGAGTGACTTTTCTACCCTTCTGGAATTATCCCCTTCCCCTTTTCTCCTGGTGGGGCATATGCTCCACTGTCAATTTAGGGGATGCCTTCACCTACATCCCCTTACTCTTACTTTCATCCCCCATCTTCTTCCATACACCCTGTACTACCGCACTATCTTTTTTTTTTTTTTTATTATTGTTATTTATTTTTAATTTAATTTATTTTTATTTTTTATTTTATTTTTATTTTTTATTTTATTTTTATTTTAATTTTAAATTTTTATTTATTTCATTATCTATTTTTTTTAAATTGGTCTCCGTTCAGGAAGCTCAGGTGACCCAGAGAATAATGGGCAGCCTGGCTACCTCCTAGTGGCATGTTGAGCAACGTGGGGTCCCATCAGGGGTCCTGCAGCCAAATGCCAGGACACACAACAGAACCCAACACAATACTACACATTCAACACACTACACTTTTACTGGCATTTACAGTGTTCTGTATTTCTTCACAGTGTACACATGGCACAGATGTGGGAAACCACAGGTGGCACCCAACCCTAACACTATGCACAATTATCCCCAGGTCTTTTTCATTCTCCACTACCCTGAATGTAGTACAATATAAATCCAAACAAAATTGCATTATACTTAAGCAACTCAAATTTCCATAAAAAGCAAACAAAACAATGCAACACTATTTCACGTTTGAGATAGTAAAAAATTAACAAAATTTAATTCGAAAAATAAAGTGAAGCATACATTGGAATTTTGTTGAATGCCTGGCTTTTGGCTTTTATCACTTTAAAATTTCTTTTCCAGTCATCAGAGGTAATGCAATTAATTTCAATAAATTCTTCAAGATTGACAGATGCCAAAGCAACCCAGTCCTGTTAAAAAAAATAAATAAATAAAATAAAATACTAGCAATTATTTTTAAAAAATTTTGAATTACAGGCATACCTCGAATAACGAATAGGATGCGTTCCACGAAATTACTTCGTTAAGCGAAACTTCGTTTTCAGAGGTAAAAATACTATGGCCAGAATAGGGATACGTTCCTACGTAAAGAAAATGAAAAGCTTTTTTTTCGAACAAAGAAAAGTTTTATTAAATAAACAGTCAACTTACATACAAAGTGAAATCACATTTTAAAATACGAGTCTAAAGTTGTTGTTTATGCTCTTTTTCTCTTTCATTTAACAACTGCCTATACGGAGTTATTGCATTTAACACTGATCGCTTAACAATAACACTTCTTCCTAAATCAGGATCATTTTCACTAAAAAAATTTAAAACGTTTTCAATGTCATTTAAGCACCTTTTTAAATCTTTGGTTGTTAACACTTTTTCGGCAGGAACTTCTTTAACCTCGTTTTCATTATCTTTGTCTTCGTTGCTAACAAGGTTTTCTAAATCTTCCACTGAAAAACCATCATCTTCTGCATTCAGTAAATTTCTAACATCCTCTTCATCGACATTTTCGAAACCTATTGATTGAGCCATCTGGATAACTTCATTTCTAATTCCTTGGATGTTATTTTCTTCTTCTAGTACAACTTCTGGCCATATTTTGCGCCAAACTCCATTTAAGCATTTCTTAGTGATTTCTTTCCAAGAACTATCAATGTTTTCAATTGCGTTTTTAATGGTGTAGTTTTTCCAAAAAGTTTTAACTGTCATTTCCTCTTTATCCTGTAGTTCAGTTAAACTGCTTAATGTTCGACGCAGATAATAAGCTTTAAATGATGCTATTACTCCCTGATCCAATGGTTGAATCAGGGAAGTTGTGTTTGCTGGAAGAAACACAACTTTGACAGGAATGCATGTGTCCAACGTGTTAAGATCAGTAGGATGTCCCGGAGCATTGTCTAACAACAAAAGAGCTTTTTCTTCAAAGTTGTTTTTTTTTGACAATACCGTTTTACTTCAGGACAAAAGTGGTTAACAAACCAATCAGTAAATAACTCCTTGGTAACCCACGCTTTTCTATTTGCTTTCCATATTACAGGTAAATTCATTTTTATGTTACCTTTTAACGCCCTAGGATTTTCTGAATGGTAAACTAATAACAATTTTAATTTATAATCGCCAGAGGCATTTGATCCAAAGAGTAACGTTAAACGGTCTTTGGCTGCTTTGAACCCAGCAGCTGATTTTTCTTCAATAGAAATGAAGCTTTTTGTTGGTAGCCGTTTCCAGAACAAACTGCTTTCGTCAACATTGAACACCAAATTTGGAAAATTTTGACGTTCAATGATTTCCTTTAGTTTTTCTGGAAACTTATTTGCAGCTTCTCCTGTTAATTTTACACTATGAATCCTGGCCCGTTTTTTAAATTTCTCGAACCAACCACGAGAAGCCCCAAAGGTTTCCGTAATTTCTTTAGTTTGTTTAGATTTCAGGTGATTGAACTGGAATATATTTTTTTTTATATTAAATGGGGCTTGAAATTGCCGACTTCGTTATATTGAAGCTTCGTTATCAGAGGTAACGTTAACCGAGGTATGCCTGTATTTATTATCATTATCTTCTAGAAATGACAATTTATTTTCAAAGTAATATAAATTGCTTGTAAGCAAAAGACGAGTCAAATGGATGTACTGAATTGCAGATATTAATGAAACTGTAGATAAACAAATGATTTTATAAATGAACATATGATAATGAGTTAAAAATATGCTATTAGTAAAAATATCAAAACTAAACTCCCACGACTGATGACATTAATTCATACATGTTCAATACTGATACTTAATGATCAAAAAAAGTTTTTTTCCAAAATACAGTATAATTCTTTAATGCAAAGGTACAGAATAAAGCTGCAAAGCAAGGATAGAGTGCATTAATTAGAATCATTAAAGTTTTTAAATTTCATTATGTCTTAAATATAATATTCTCTTACCCAAAAATGAGAAAATTAATAATTTTCTTTTCAGTCAAACTCCTTAAATATATATATTTCAGGTTACTTACTTTAAATTTATTCTTTAATTTTTCTAGACGATGAAATAACTCTTCTGCTTTCTTGTATACATGAATGAAATTATGAGCATTCCTGTCCACTATAATGGGAAAAATTAAATTATCTGACACATCATTCACTCCTTTAAACACCATTGGAATGGAGATGAATTTCTTCAGCTGTCCATAATATTTTGCTTTGATTTCTTCAATGGGCGGACGAAACTGAAGACAATTGCCTCTATTACAAAAGCAAAGAATTGTTATAAACAGATTTAATAATGTATGTTTTAAGATTTGCTATTTTTAGTGAATACTATTTCATATTCTAGCAGAATATTTTTTTATCTTATATGCTATTTTATACACTAGCAGACTATTTTTTTCCTATCCTAGTACACTACTTTATATCCTAGTATCCTATTATTTTTATCCTCTCATAATATTAACTTTACAGGAGGATAGCAAAGATCATTTGCTCAATTAAAGTAACACACTGACTTTTTTTTTAGGTGATTCTAAACACAAATGGTTGTTGACATCTCCAGTATCAAATACTGTGAATTAGTTGAGCACTAAAATCAGATGAAATTTGCTAATAAAGAATTTAAACTTAAAACTGGTGGTATCTGGCTAAAAACCAGATGCCACCATTTTTTCAAGGTTTTAACCATTTCAAGTTTTTAACCTATTATAAAAAGAATGAGGCAATCTGAAAAATAATAAACTTTTATTCAACATTATCCATTCACTCATCTTTTCTAAATCATAAGACAGAATCCACTGTCTTGGCCCACTAACAATTCCTCAACCCACATGAATAACATCATTACTCATCCCAAAGTAATGCCCTTTCAAATGTTTTTGTCAGTGTGGAAAACAGACAGTAACCCACAGGGACCATTTCTGAAGAACAGGGAATTCATAACTAAATTGTTGATCATCCCCTGCCATGTGACTGGGAGCATTGTCATGCTGGAAGAAAATTGCTCTGGAAAGTTCCCCATGATATTTAGCCTTTAACTGCTCTTGAAATTTCAGTAACAAGAATAATATTAATCCAAAATAGGTTTATCCCACCAAAGGTGATCATTAAATATCATCCTCTACAAGCTCCAAAAAACTGATGCCATCACTCTTTTAACTGATATGGCTTCAAAATTTTTTGTAGTGAAAATATCCTTCATAATTCCACTACGCAGCCTGTTGTTTTCTCTGGATCATAATACGAGTCAATTTCATGGCTGATAAACTTATTTGAATCCTGGATGAATTTTGCAAGAATTTTCCTACACAATTCACTATTTCCATCAGTTGTTTTCTACATTCATATATTTTCAGGGCTGGTGCCTGAGGCAAAATCTTGTAACGGTGCCTGATTCATGTGGTATTTTAACGCACATATATATGTAATAGCACAAACCGCAGCACCTATTTTCACTGAAATTTTTTTTAATGCTCAATTCTTCTGATGATCTTTCAAAATCACATCATGAACAGCTCAATGTTTTCTGTGGCTGACATAAATCATGGGTTTTTCAGATCTGGGTTATCTTTGGTAACTCTATGATCCTTTTGAATTTTGCAACCTGGTTTTTTATAGTACCATATGATGGACTATCATTGTAACATCAATGATGGACAGTCATATGTAATAATTCTATCACATCTTTGCAGATCTGCTTCTCCAATAATCCCTTCAAAGATAATGGTATTTTGTTATTGTACTGCTCTCTCCTTTTGTGAAATTATTAGTGATGGGCATAATTGTGAGGTCATAAATGATTTCCATTAAAACAAATCGTTTGATTATTTCAATTATACTCATATCATCCAAATGATTTATTCAATTATATAATTCAAATTATATCACTTGATTATTTCATTTGTTTACATCATTCGAATGATAAAACCAAATACATCATTCGATTAATTCACTTGATTATATCATTTGAATATCATTCGATTATGCCATTTGAATGATATCATTCGATTATGCCATTTGAATGATATCATTCGATTATATAATTTGAAAGATATCAATCGATTATATCATTTGATTATAACATTTCAATGATTACTAATAAGTAACTACTAATCATTCGATTATTTCAATTATTGAAATCTCTCATATAAAGATCACTCGTTATGCCCATCATTAGAAATTATTATTGATGTTCGTGTATATGACATACACGAAAAATATATTATTATTTAAACCTTAAAAAAATAATATTTTTGTAATGATGTTGTGAGGAACTTAAATAAAAAAATGCAACATACATAATATTTATGATGTTAAATAATAATATTTCAGTTCCTCAAAATATCATTACTGTTCATAAAATTTCTGTGCTTCAATAATAATAACATGTCAATCTTATTAGCTAGGATTAGCACAATTTTCGTTATTTAAACTACATGTTGTTTGGACTAAAAGCTCAGAAAAGCTCACAAATGTAAACCCTATTCTGCCCCCGGGGATCATCTGATTACAGTGAATAAAGAGGCATTTAAGAATTCCTCTAGTCACCTAAACGGCTTGAACCCATGCATTAAGAGTAAGAGATCTGCAGATTTACTCAACAAGTACAGGTCAATGTTGAAAAAAAAATCGCGAGTTAGGGTTGAATGTGAAAGTGTCTGCAATTCTGCCCAGACAAGATAGGAGGGAGTATATGATGAGAGACTTGTTGATCAATTTGGCGCTGGAGAGATTGTGCAAGGCTCAAGGGGTAGAATTTTTTCCAGCCTGGTCTGTGCTTGTTGACAGGAGAGACTGCTTCTACAGGGATGGGGTACACTTAAATAGAAAGGGTGCAAGAGTATTTGCTGATGCTATTGAGGCAGTGTTTGGTGGGTTGGAAAACTGCTAGCTTGGGGGGCATACACAGACTAAAAGGTTAACAGTGGCCGAAGGCAGAGGCAAAAGTGATTCTTGCACTGCTTCTATTAGAATGAGCAGCAGCCTGGAAAGCAAGGCAATGGAGATTTCCCGGACTGCTGGGAGTCATAGTGGAACAAATAAATACGTGAGCTGTGTTAAGGTAATTAGAAGTAGAAACAGGTGCATGTATACTTGCATGTACACCAATGCAATGAGTATAGTTAATAAATTTGATGAGCTTGAAGTGCTAGTCAAGACATCAAAGGCAGATATTGTTGGGATATCAGAGATGTAGTGTCACACAGACATAAGCAGTGCAGAATTGGAATTTGGGGAGTACAATGTGTACAGAAAGGATAGACAGGAAAGAGGGGTTATGCTGTTAGTTAAGAAACACATAAAATCTAAGGAAGTGCATCCAATTGATGTTGGTGGACAATGCAATGTCGAGTCTGTTTGGTGTGACATAAGCACTGGTAAAGGAAAAATGAGAGTAGGTGTGTGTTATAGACCTAATGAATCTGATGAGTATAATGAGCAATTGTGCAGAGAAATAGAGTGGGCCAGTAAATCAGAATTTCTTATAATGAGGGATTTTAACTTTCCAGATATTGACTGGAACTTGTGGGTTGGTCACTCACACACTAGCAAGACTGTGGATTTATTAGATGACTGTTTTCTACAGCAACATGTTCGAGAGGCAACCAGAGGGTTGTTGTGTTTGGTTTTTAGGAGCATTAGCAACTAAGGCCATATTGCTCTGGTGTGGTGGTCATTCCCTGACCTTTCCGCATGCTCCGTATTTGGTGGTGACGAGCTCGAACCCCCGGTCTAATCAAGAAGCGTGTGCTACGCACTGCTGCTCCTTCCCACCTGGCTACAGAGGCGCCGCAACCAGAGGGAGTAATACTCTTGATCTGATTATCAGCAGTGATTATTCATGCATTAAAAATTTGCAGATAAAGGAACCACTGGGTGACAGTGATCACAATGTACTGATGTGGGAATTACTTAAAGACGTAACTACCATCAAGGCTAAAGGGAAGGGCTTTTGCTTTCATAAAGGTGACTACAGAGGTCTCAGACAGTTTTTAAATTCTGTACAGTGGGATCAACTGACGATACTACCAACGTTCAATTCCAAATGGGAATTGAACATTCCCAATTGAATGAGCCTTCAGGGACTTAATTTTGAAGGCTACTTAGGCTTTTCATTCCAACTAAGAAATACTGTTCAAGGTTTAGGCTTAAATGGATGTCAAATGAACTAATGAGGTGCATGGCAGAGAAGAAAAATGTATGGGATGCATATAAATTATCAAGCGACACAGAAGTCTATGGCAGGTATAAACTAGTCTGTAGTCAAGTCACAAAAGAGGTTAGGCAAACGAGGGCAGAGTATGAGAAATCTTTGGGAAAGGATGCAAAAAAAAAAAACAGCAAAGAGTTCTTTACTTATGTAAACTCTAGAAGGAAAGGGATGAATCAGAATGGACCACTTAACATAAATGGGTTGACTATTGATGATCATGCTCAGGTAGCTGATAAACTGAATGAGTATTTTGCATCAACATTCACACAAGGAGTTATTCAATGAGGGGAATGCCAGATGTTTATCAAACCCTAACAGGAAGCTAAGTGATTTTGTAATAACTGAGAGCAAAGTGGAGGAGAAATTGTTGAAGTTAAACATAAGGAAGGCACCTGGGGTGGACGGTATCTATCCAGTTATATTAAAGGAGGCAGCAAAGGAAGTAAGAAAACACTTAGCCATAATTATGAGAGCTTCCTTGGACTCAGGGTAGGTCCCCATGGACTGGAGGTCTGCAAATGTATCACCCATTCACAAAGGAGGTTCATAAGGTGACACCTTTTGAACCCCCTTCAAAAAGGTAACAGAGGTTTAACTTGTGTTTCGGAGAAAATATTGGAATCACTAGTTAAAGAAGCATTGCAGGATAACCTAGACAAGTCTGCAGTAATATATAAGACACAACAATGGTTTGTTAAAGGGAAATCTTGTCTGACCAATTTGATTGGATACTATTATGTTGTTACAAAGGAACTGAATGCCAAAAATAATTTTGATATCATATACTTGGATTTCAAGAAAGCTTTTGATACTATTGCACATGGAAGACTGTTACAGAAATTGGAGAAGCATGGCATTAAGTGTAAGTTGCTACAATGGCTAAAGGGATGGTTGAGTGGGAGATGACAGAGAGCAGTAATCAATGGACACTACTCATCATGGACTAATGTTATTAGTGGAGTTTCCCAGGGTTCGGTGTTGGGCCCATTGTTGTTTTGTATATTTATCAATGATATTGATGAAAATATATCAGGTTTAATATCCAAGTTTGCAGATGATACAAAGGTTGGCAGGGTTGTTAACGACAGTAAAGACGGTATGCTACTCCAACTGCATCTAGATAAGTTGAGCGAATGGGCTGAAAAGTGGCAACTGAAGTTTAACATTAACAAATGCAAAGTACTGCATATGGGTAGCAATAACCAAAGAGAAACGTACCAACTGTGTGGTGCTACACTCACGGAAGTGGAAAGTGAAAAAGACCTGGGGGTAATTGTGCAGTCAAATATGAAGTTCACTGACAGTGCAGATGGGCTGCCAGGGCAGGTCATGGAGTCTTGTCAATGATATATTGGAATTTTGCTAGCAGGGACAGGTATGTGATTATCCCGTTATACAAGCCAATGGTCAGGCTGCACCTTAAGTACTGTGTACAGGTCTGGAGGCCTCATTTTTGGTAGGATGTAGAGTTGCTAGAATGAGTACAAAGAAGGGGAACAAGATTGGTGAGGGGAACAAACTGGTGCTCTTACCAAGAAAGGCTTAAGTTCTGCAAACTGCAGTGCCTGGAGAGTAGGCACCTGTGAGGTGATCTGATTGAGGTGTAAAAAGTCTTGAATGGTTTGAGCAAGCTGAATGCTGATGGGATTCTTCCTCTTGCTCAGATTAAGAACCTGAGGAGGCACAGATTCTAATTGAGGAAAGCTAGTTGTAGAACAGATGTGCAGAAATTTGCCTTTAGCCAGCGGGTCATTGATGCGTGGAACAGACTTCCATCTTTTGTTGTGGAAGTTGATAGCCTAAATAAATTTAAGGCTGAGTAGGACTGGAACAAATCTAGGGGTAAAATGGGAGGTTTTTTTTTTTTTTTTTTTTTTTTTTTGGCTGATGCTGCATAAGCTTGCTTTCTTGCATCATATGCTAATGCTAACTATATTATCATATGAGATGGTGATCCAGTACTACCCTACTAATAAATAATAAATTGAAAAATGGAGAGCAGTCAGTTCTTTGACTCAAAAAAAGCAATAATAACAAAAATGCTGTAAAATTGTGATGACAATAATCTTTATTTAACCAAGGCAATTTGTAAAGCCACTCTTACTATACCAATATATATATATATAGCAATGTTTTGAGCACCGTGATCAGAGAAATAGCAATAATAATAATAATATGACCCAGAGCTGTCAAAAAACTACCCAAAGTCAGCTGTGGAGAGACTGACAATAGCTCAGAAAGAAGAAGAAAGGGGCCTATAGACTTCATCAAGCAACAAAAAACAGCAATTGATAACCTGAAGGATTACTTCCAGAAACACACAGCAACACTCTACCTGGACATAAGGAAGATACACAAGTGGTATACTCCTTTAACTTAAGTGAGGAGTCCTCTCCCACCTAGACAGCACAAACGAAGATAGAAAGATGGGCAAAGAAGACACTTCATGGAAGATGCTACAATGACCTCAATCAAGACCACATAGATGAAACTGCTTTCAATGCATGGCTCACAAGCGGGATGCTCTTCCCCGAGACTGAAGGATTCATGCTCGCCATCCAAGACCAGGTAATCAACACCATAAACTATAGAAATGAAAAAGACCTGGGAGTAATTGTGCAATCAGATATGAAGTTCTCTGAGCAGTGCAGGCAGGCTGCCAGAGCAGGTCATGGAGTCTTGTCAATGATATATAGGAATTTTGCTAGCAGAGACAAGGAGGTGATTATCCCTTGTATAAGGCAATGGTCAGGCCACACCTTGAGTACTGCATACAGGTCTGGAGGCCTCATTTTAGGAAGGATGTAGAGTTGCTAGAATGAGTACAAAGAAGGCCAACAAGATTGGTGAGAGGAACAAAGGGGTGCTCTTACCAAGAAAAGTTTAAGTTCTGCAAGTTGCAGCATCTGGAAACTAGGCACCTGCAAGGTGATCTTATTGAGGTGTATAAAGCGCCTTGAATGGTTTGAGCAGGCTCAATGCTGATGGGAATATTCCACTTGTTCAGATTACAAACCTGAGGGAGCATAGATTCAAATTGAGGAAAGAGTTGCAGAACTGATGTGTGGAAGTTTGTCTTTAGCCAGTGGGTAGTTGATTGCTGGAACAGACTTCCATCTGTTGTTGTGGAAATTGATAGCTTAAATTTAAGGCTGAACTAGATGAACATTTGGAGTGACTGGATGAGTGAAATGGGAAGGGGTTTTTTTTTTTGGCTGATGCTGTATAAGCTTGCTTTGTTGCATCATATGCCTCAACTAATGCTAATGCAAATTACAGGATCCCAACGACCTTGGTACTGCTTTTCCATCGTGGAAATATCTTGATGAAACTCTCCCTTTGTTCATCACTCACATCTCCCAGATTTTCGGGGAAAAATCTGAGATGAGAGTGAGGAAATGAATTTTCAACAGCCCATGTTTTTGTAGCACTCGAGTAAATTAGCCAATATTTCATAGTTTTCTTCTTTCCTATTACCCAAAAAACCATGTATTACTGCCTTAAACGATTACCAAGCTGCCAATTCAACCTCCTTTAACTGAGTTTCAAAAACATCATGTTTCAGGAGTTTCCGAATTTGGGGTCCTATGAAAATTCCTTCCTTAAGTTAGGCATATGTTAAATTAGGATACACACACCTCAAGTATGCAAATCTGTTACCGTCTTTATCTAGTCCCCTCATGAAATTTTTCATCAATCCAAGTTTGATGTGCAGGGGTGGAAAAAGAACCTTGTCTGATTGCACTAAAGGAATATATTTTACATTACATGTCCTAGTATGAACTCGTCCCGCTTGTCCCAATGTTGCACAACATAAATTTCTTCTGTCACACAGCTGTCCCACAAACACAAAAAAACAACATTTTGTGAGACTCCCCTGCAAACCAACAAACAAACTAATAACCTTAAGATCACTGCATATGTTCCAACCATAATCCTGGTATTTTACAGCATGTAGAACCTTAGCCATGCTTTCCTGATTTTCTTAAGTCCAATTGAATGAAACACAGGAAATGGTGGAAATTCGTTGCCATTATGAAACAAAACTGCTTCTTTTAAACTTAATTTTGAAGCATATATGAATAAACACCATTCATCTGACTTATGCATGACACCTAGTTCTTTCAGAAGTCCAATAATGTCTTTGCAAAAACACATACTGTCCTACGTAGCAAAATATTTTGGTTCACCTTGTTTTTTCGGCAAATTTAAGTCTCAAACCAAATCATTCAGTTCATCTTGTTTGATTAAATATACCTCACTACCTGAACTTACTGGCTGATAGTTGACATCTTGTGAAGTGGAAACTTCCGGGATATCCTCAAATTGAACTTGATCACTATTATCTTCCCAACTACTGTTTGGAGGATAGATTTACAACCATGAGAACATATGACGATCAGTTAATACTTGGAAAACTTTGGCACAGCCTACAAAAATCCTGACCAAAAACGCTAAGTGTGCTCTCTTAGAATTGTAAATTCGAAGTAAATTCATCGGAATTTGAATCTAAGAACAATAGGTAGAAGTCTGATTATGTTTATCACAAGAAAACCGAGGCCAGAATCAATTGCTAAAATTAAGAGAATTAGCTTATACCTCTTAAAATAAATCAGTATGTCATACATTACTGGCTAGATTATGTGAAACTGGCATATTCTGGTAAACCATAACTTGCTCTATATTTAATAACTGTCACATGAGAAACTATCATGGTGATTTTAGAAATCTACTTATAAAAATTTGTTAAAAACAGCATTTAAGTTCTTCGAGATAAAAATTGTGTTGGCTGGTGTAATAATACAAGCCCATATGTGATGCACTATGTTTCCAGTTTTCTGCAGGAAAAGACATCAGAACTGTACCATATCTGGCACTTTGCCAATTTTACTCTTTCCAGAATTAAAGAATGATCTAAGGTAAAGATTAGACATGCTAAAAGACCTACAAATTAGACATGCTTAAAGGCAACAGATGCAAAAATTAAAGGTATTCTAAAATGGTTTAGAGCACGTTCCAATCAGGGGTCAGGTGATAGAATAAGCATATTGCATTCCAAGGTGAATAAATACAACCATATTGATATACATATGTTTATCTTATTACTTTTTTGATTGGTCCTGATATTTCATACATTATTTTATCCTCAAAATGGCTCCATAGAAAAAGCATAATGAGTTTTCAGAATGCAATTTCAATAAAGAAATATTCTGAGTAAACATTAGTTTTCTTCAATACATTGATAAGTTTAGAGAGGAAGGCTCAGAGAACCTAAAGAAGCACGTGTGGGGTGTGCAATCAGCAGAAAATATTACAGCAGTGCCTGTAAGAATGAAGACACAAAGACAAGATGGGAATTCTGTAATAAATTATTTAATTTTGTGAACAAGATCCAACTGCATCAGTGACTCACATATGACTTATATATCAGTGACAAAGTACTGACCTTTCAGCTTAGTTTTTAAAATTAGTAACAAACTCACTAAGTTTAAAAACAGTTTTACAAGTGAAGTGCCTGAAGTAATAAATAGCAAAACATTTAAGTTTTTTTTTATCAAATTGTTTCATAAATGAGTAATTACATAGTCTGAAGGCATATTAAACATTGTGTTAAAGCTGCGTAAACAAGATAGTATAATTAAGTATAATCACCTGTATATTATATCCACCCTTATCTCATGAAGGTGTTCATTTAAAGTTTCTATTCCCAGCTGGTACTGGTATTCAAGAGCTTTATATAGTTGCCGATCCCAGTGTGCTCGCCATGGTCTCATATTCTCTGCTGAAAACCCCTAAAAAAAATATAAAAATATGTTAAATTTGTTCCTTCCAAATTCATAAATTAAATAATAAGAAGAAGTATGAACCTCAGGCTGTACTAGAGACCCACAAGCTGTAAAGAATTAGTTGTCTGACAGCACCATGGGTTTCCCCCATCTCCGCATTGTGTACTCTGTTTGTGTGACATAGAACTCTGTGGAGGCCAGAGATTTAAAAAAGTGTGTGGGGAGTGGTTTTTTTGTGTAGTGTTATGTTCTGTTGTTTCTCTGACCATTTAGCCCCTATTGGGACCCACCACAGCCCACACTTTGCCATGAGGAGGCAGGTCAGGCACCCAGTAGATTATTTAAGCCCCCAAAAGCTGTACTGGAACCACATCATAAGAATGGACAAGATGATCTCACACAACAGATCAAACATAACATCACTAACAAGAAGGAAAAGACTACCTGCCCGATGGACATAGCAATGCCAAACACCAAAAACCTCCAGAAAACAAGGAACTCCAGAAGGCTGCGATCCTGAACACCTGTAGGATAGTGAGAGAGTTCCTCAACCAATAATTTGTAATAAATGGACACTGCTCTATGTGGACTAATGTTATTACTGGAGTTCCCCAGGGTTTGGTGCTGGGCCCATTGTTGTTTTATGTAGTTATTAATAATATTGATGGAAGTATATCAGGCTTAATGTCCACATTTGCAGATGATACAAAGATTGGCAGGGTTGTTAATGATAGTAAAGACAGTATGCTACTGCAACTGGATCTATAAAAGTTAGGTAGATGGGCTGAGAAGTGGCAACTGAAGTTTAATATTGACAAATGCAAAGTCCTGCATGTGGGTAGCAGTAACCCAAGAGAAATGTGCCAACTATGTGGTACTACACTCAGGAAGGTGGAGAATGAAAAACACCTGGGGGTAATTGTGCAGTCGGATATAAATTTCTCTGAGCAGTGCAGACCGGCTGCCAGAGCAGGTCATGGAGTTTTGTCAATGATATAGAGGAATTTTGCTAGCAGAGACAAAGAGATGATTATACCTTTGTATAAGGCAATGGTAAGGCCACACCTTGAGTACTGCATACAGATCTGGAGGAATGATGTAAAGTTGCCAAAACGAGTACAGAAAAGAGCAACAAGATTGGCGAGAGGTTCTCTTACCAGGAGAGGCTTAAATTCTGTAAGTTGCAGCATCTGAAGACTAGGCACCTGCAAGGTGATCTGATTGATGTGTACAAGGTCTTGAATGGTTTTCGCTGGCTCAATGCTGATGGGATCCTTCTGCTTCCTCGGATTAAGAACCTGAGGGGACATAGATTCAAATTGAGGAAAGACAGTTGTAGAATAGATGTGTGGAAGTTTGCTTTTAGCCAGTGGGTAGTTGATTGCTGGAACAGACTTCCATCTGTTGTTGTGGAAGTTAGTAGCTTAAATAATTTTAAGGCTGAACTAGACAAACATTTGGAGTGATCGGATGGGTGAAATGGGAAGGGTTTTTTTTTTTTTTTGGCTGATGATCTATAAGCTTGCTTTCTTGCATCGTATGCCTCAACTAATGCTAATGCTAATAATAGCGATAACCCCATGCACCTGGTATTAGTACTAGTTGCAGGGATGGGGGAAAAACTACTCAGAAAAGAAAGAAGATAATAATAATAATCCATATGGAATATTTTTATTGGGATGCAAGAATCAGCATTCAATCATCTAATGAGCTGAAAAAAGCACGTATTGTAACATGGGTAAAGAATGCATGTGCCCGTGTGTGTGTGTGTGTGAGAGAGAGAGAGAGAGACTAGTTTACAGATGGACGACAGGCCATGTTCATGGGCCAATTTTTATGTCGTGCAGGCCAAAATGAGAAAAGTGATCCCAAAGGCTGAAATGTACCTATAGTACTTTGTATGTGTCGAAGGTTGAGAAGAGAAGATACTGGACTTCAATTCTTGTAAACTTACACGTGAAGGAAGATTGCTTAAAAAGATCTGTAATTAGTTTGAAAGTGCCATCATGATTTCAGTTAATTACTCCTGCCAGAGTTTCTGCCTAAAACTAATATAACTCTATTGCCTTCAATCAATTAATACTCTGTTCAATCCTCCCTTCTGAAGTGTAATCCTATAGATGGTAAAGTGTGGAGAGACTTTGCAAGATAAGGATCATTAATTATCCTGATTTCCACCTTTCTGGAATGAATCGAGCAGCCTGAGAGAGAGAGAGAGAGAGAGAGAGAGAGAGAGAGAGAGAGAGAGAGAGAGAGAGGGAGGGAGGGAGGGAGGGAGGGAGGGAGGGGTTTGGATGAATTTCTTATGCTGTTCTGTCTTCCATGACAATAGAGAACATTCATCACTTGTTTACTGGGTTGTTTCATATGACAATTCTGTCACTTGTTACTCGGTTGGAATCCTGTTGGAGACTGTAGGAATTCATGCACTTATACAGCATAATACACTGGCACGATATAGCCTAAACTGCTGTAGTGCCACAAAACAAACTATGCTCCCCCACGCCTAAAAAAAAAAACAGTAGAGTGGATCAGTCATTACCATTGTGTTTGATTTTTTTTTACAAGGTTTTCTAATGCCTGTTTTGAACAAAATAACTTATGTTATTATTTTATTTTAATTAATTAATTTTTTTTTTTTTGATAGGGGGGCCGAAACAGACAAAATGGGAAGGTTGCAGGCTGCAGGTTGTTGCATCAAGTGGGTTGCAGACTCCACAATCAGTTCTTCAAATTTTGCATTTTTTTGAAGTAGAATTTAATTTTTGTTATCTAAGTTTGTAAAAACTTTGTTTTTTTATATTTAATAATTATTAAATAATACTAATAACATTACTATTATATAGTTATATAATACAAGTAACATTACTAAATTCTGAGAAAGATACAAAAAAACATGAGAAAGCAATATAGAAAAATTCAATGTGAAACTATATTTTATGACAGACTAGTTTTAAACTCATGGCAGGCATAACAATTGAGGGCTGTCTAATGGCCACAAGCAACACAACGTGAAAAAGTGGGCCACATGTGGCCCCTGTGGATTGGACACCCCTGGAATAACTAATTCACTCAGCTGAGGTAGCAGCATGTTCTCACTTGTTCACATTGGAAGTAGAAAAGAAATAAGACTATAACTGTTCCTTTGCGTATACAGAAAAAAGTGTGCACTCCTCATTTGTATAAATTGCAAAATATAGTGTCAAACAGTAACACCATATTGTGCATTGGATTAAAAAAAAAAATTGTTACTCATATACTGTACAACTATTTTTCAAAAACAATATCGCTACAGCACTTTTTCTGGGTCTGTACTTAAAAATCTTTAATCAAAATTTCAAGAAAACTTTTCTATTAGAAGATGCGTCATAAACTTATGAAAACTGTTGTCAAACTGAAACCTTCACATCCAATTTAACCTTACATGAAAAAAAAAAAAAATGCATAATAGGATATTTTTAGTTATGCCAATTACAGAGTATTACTAATCAGAAAAAAAAAACAAAACTGTTGAGGAATTTTCATAAATGCTGATATGCTGCTGAGTTTTTAAAATGTGGACAAGAAGATCCCAAATGTGCTCACGATGTACAATTTCTTGTGAAACTGCCATGGGTTTGTTTGTTTGTTATTTAGGAGCATTAGCAACTAAGGCCATATTGCTCCCCGGATATGCGGTGGTCATTCCCTGACCTTTCCGCATCCTCTGTATTTGGTGGTGACGGGCTCGAACCCCGGTCTAATCAAGAGGCGTGTACTACGCACTGCTGCTCCTTCCCACTTGGCTACGGAGGCGCCTCTGCCATGGGGGTTAAGAAAAATTAAAGATGCAGAAATGGGTCCCAAACCCTGAATGCTATAGTTACATGAAAGTGGTACTCACTGAGCCAGGCTAAATAACTGATGCTTGAGCCAATGTTTACAAACAAATTAAGGGGACATGTGGACACTGGCAACTTTTGAAACTAATTTTTAAATTTTCCCAACTCTGGAACGTGCAAATACTAAATATGAATGTGGCCTGATTAACAGGTTTATCTGCAAAAGCATATGAATAGGAAGGTTTAAATTATAATACCACATACCTGTTCCTGAAGTTTTATCATTATGGCTCTGATATCATTTAAGGTATCCTTCCAGTGCTGCTGTTGACCTAAAATATCTGTATTCATGAGATTCAAAACCTGAAACAAATTAAAATAAATGAAAACATCTAAGAAATAATTGAATTTTTTCCCATTAACATTACTGTCAGTGTGTTCAATAATAATGACTTCATATTAAATATATAAATAAATAACTTCTGACAACTCCTCTGTATGAACAATATCACTACTGTAGGAAAGCTTCAACTATAGAAGAAAAAAGCAAATCATATTCTTAAAATTTTGGCATTTTAGTGATTACACACAACAATTGAAAAACATGGTCACCATAGTTGCCATCTAAGAAATTCAGCCTGGTGACTAGTATTTTACAGATTAATCCAGCAATGCAGAACTGCCAGTTCTTTATTTTACAATCTTGCCAAGGATTGCCATGACTTTCAGTACAATAAACTCTTACTACTAATGCTAAACTATCAATAGCATTCTATTACGGAAAACAAATCTTGCTGTCGAATGAAAAAGAAGAAGAATAATAGTTCAACCAATCATATCAAGCTTAAGCTAGGATAGCACAAAAACTAAATTTACCTGAAGAGCATTTTGTAATTAGTTCCTTATTTAGCAACAATACAGCAAACTTTATCCTTTTTTAATTGATCAGTAAAAAATAAATAATTATTGAATGGCTGTTCATTAGTGAAAACACTGTTTATCTTATGCTACAAACATAAGATAAACTTTCTATGCATGCGTGATAATTTTCAGTTGGGTGTTTGTAACTTGGGGAATGACTTGGTAATTTAACACCTCATGTTTTTTCTGTTTAAGTTTTTTTAGTAGGATAATAATGATCAATTAATCATTTATAATTATTAATTTAAATATCATTTAAATTTAATTTAACATGCAGATAAAAATTGATCACTTAGATAAATTTAAAAGCTTTTAATTTTCAGAGTTTAATTATAAAGGAACCATCCACTATTATGGTGCCAGTTTAACTATATCAGATGAACTGCGAAGTTGGCATCATGAATTTACCACTAACAGGCAAGGTAAAAAATGGGTATTTTAACTTCATAACATGACTCAAGTTTACTGCATACTGTCTATTACAGAAGACTTTTTTTTTTTTTTTGTTAAATATTCTGCTTCCCATTCCCTACCTCATTCAAAGATATGGGTGTCACCTGTCAATGCACCTAAATCTTGGACAAATTTGTTGAGGCCTGATTAAACCTTCCTGAAAGTACTAAATAAGAAACATGTTAATCCCTGAGACACACCATTAACATTCTTCTAGCAAAGTTAGCCAAGGATTCACGTGTGCTGCCTGAATATCAGGCAGCACATGTGAATCATGTATTAAGAATTACTCTACTAGAGTTTTTTGGCACAGAAAATTACTTATACAGTAAAACCTTGCCATTTTCAAGGATTATGTTCCGAGAGGTCACAAAAAGAGCCTACTGGAAAGGAGATATAAGATTCTCAGCTCATGAGATATTTTTGTATAAAATATATTTTAGTACTTGTACAAGGAGTGATTAAAAAAGACTAATTTGCTAAAAAATCACAGATTTAATGAAAACTATATACATTTAAACCAATCACATATTCATTTCAGACATTTTTATTTTGTCTCTGCAGATATGCATTGCTTTCTGAGAGCATCAAACTGAAACAAGGATGACATATCCACAAGAAAAATAATGCACAAACAGCAAACCAATGTAAAATTCTGTATCTTACTGAGCTAAACATCAACAAAAACATTAAAAATTTTTGCAAAAAGCTTATGGGGAATCTGCTGCACTTTATAAACTGTGCATGGGTGGCATAATTGGTTCAAAGATGGAAGAACAGGCACAGAATATAATCATAATAACTGATTTGAATATTGGTACAGAATCTACTATCAAGCTTGAAGATTAACAAATTAAAGTAAAAAAACTTGCAGGTCTTGGGTATTAGTCATGGAAGCACACAAAGCATTTTGAAAGAACCTTTAGGAATGACACTTATTTGTTAATGTTGAGTCCATCAATTACTTGCTCCTAAACAAAGGCAAATTAGAGTTAACAACTGTATTTGCCTCAAAAACATCTACAACATTAGAAATTTTTTTTTGGGCTGATGCTGTATAAGTTTGCTTTCTTGCATTATAGGCCACTACTAATGTTAATGTTAAATAAGTGTTTTTTAAAGCAGAATAATCACCAAATAGATGAGTCCTGGATACACACTATGATCGCAAATCAAAACAAAAAATTAACATTAGCGTTAGTAAAGGCACATGATGCAAGAAAGCAAGCTTATATAGCATCAGCCAAAAAACCCTTCTCATTTCCCCCATCCACACTCACTCAAAATATTTGTCTAGTTCTGCCTTGAATCTATTTAAGCTAACTTCTACAATGACAGATTGAAGTTTGTACCAGCAATCAACCACCCGCTGGCTAAAGAAAAATTTCACACCTCTCTCCTACAACTGTTATTCCTCAATTTGAATTTATTTCCTCTCAGACGATTATTCTGAGCAAGAGGAAGAATTCCATCAGCATTGAACATGCTCAAACCATTCAAGGCTTTATACACCTTAATCAGATAACCTCACAGGTGCCTAGTCTCCAGACACTGTAATTTGCAAAACTTAAGCCTTTCTTTGTAAGAGTAACCCTTTGTTACATTCACTAATCTTGTTGCCCTTCTCTGTACTCGTTCCAGCAGCTCTACATCCTTCTTAAAATGAGGCCTCCAGACCTGTATACAGTACTCAAGGTTTGGCTTTACTATTGCCTTATACAAGGGGATAATCACCTCCTTATCCCTGATAGAAAAGTTCCTATATATCATTGACAAGACACAATGAGCTACTCTTGCAGACCATCTGCACTGCTCAGAAAACTTCACATCTGCTTGCACAGTTACCCCCAGGTCCTTTTCATTCTCTTCTACGGTCAGTGTAGTACCACACAGTTGATACGTTACTCTGGGGTTCCTGCTTCCCATATGCAGTACTTTACATTTGTCAGTGTTAAACTTCAGTTGCCACCTCTCAGTCCATCTGCTAAACTTTTCTAAATACTGTTGCAGCAGCATACTGTCATTAACAACCCTGCTGACCTTTGTATTGTCTGCAAACTTGGGCATTAAGCCTGATATACCATTATCAATATCATTAATAAATACAGAAAACAACAATGGACCCAACACTGAACCCTGTGGGACTCCACTAATAACATTAGTCTACAAAGAGCAGTGTCCGTTGATTACCACTCTCTGCCTTCTCCCACTCAACCATCCCTTTATCCATAGCAGCAATTTGCCTCCAATGCCACACGGCTCCAATTTGTGCAGCAGTCTTCCATGTGCAACAGTATCAAAAGCCTTCTTAAGATCTAAGTATATGACATCGAAATTATTCTTCACATCCAGTTCCTTTGTGACCACATCATAGTATCCAATCAAATTAGTCAGACAAGACTTTCCCTTAACAAACCCATGCTGTGTCAGAGTTATAACTGAAGTCTTGTCTAGGTGATCCTGAAGTGCTTCTTGAACCAGTGCCTCCATTAATTTCCCTGGAACAAAAGTTAAACTAACTGGTCTATAATTACTTGTGTCGCCCTTTGATCCTCCTTTGTGAATTGGGGTCACATCTGCACATCTCCAGTCCATGGGTACCTCCCCTGTTCACAGTCGATGCAGTAGACTTCACAGTTCATGCCTTCAAAGACGGCATGGACCGTGAAGTCTACTGGAAATGTATGATCACCATCTTTTTCAATATGAAAAGCACTATTTATACCCATACTATGGAAATACTTGGTATAATAGGGCAATATTAACAGCGAAATTCTAAAATACTGAATCAGAAAGTGGACTAGAAAAGAACTGAATTGAAAATGTCTCTTGATGGCTTCTGTATCAGGTTGTGTGCAAGAATGCACACAGCCTTTATTACTGAGTAAATGCTATATGAGTTAACATCAAAATAGTTCCTCACCCTCTCCACAGTTCACATCTTGCCCTTTGGGATATTTTTATGCTTCCTATTCAAAAGTAAGAGTAAAACTAAAAGCTTACCATTTTCCATTGAGCTAATAAATGTCACTCAAGGTATCTTAAATTGGCCCTCAAACAATAGCTTTGTATTATTTAGAAAATGGGTGGAGAGGTAAGACAAGTGTATTAAACTAGATGGAAGCTATGTTGAAAATGTATAACTATCAGAAGCTAAATAAATAACATTTTATATTTTTAATTTAATTGTATCATTCTTTTGATCATCCTTTGTATTTTATACATTTTGATTAATTGCTGATTCTGCCAGGTGCACACTGAGTATAAATCTAGAGGTTATCTAAATGTAGAGTTTGGGATGCAAATTAACTTAAAGTATCCAAAAACTCTGTTGGCAATAAAAGTATGACACCATGCTTATTAGGCAGCAGTAAAGTCAGACACAGTGTTATATATTTTGTCCGCACTTTGTCCAACACCACAAAATGATAATCCTGCATAGAGGAATAAAAGCTAAATTTGAAAAATTTAAAAGGTTGAACTTGAGAAGGTATGATTCTGCTGTGTACTAAGCCACCTAATATTCAAAATAAAATAAAATAAAAATATACAAAAGATAAAGCAGCAATCACCTCCAGCAAAGAACACATCAAGAATTTGCTGGGGTCTGCTCATTATTTTCTGTCTCTGGTTCAAATCATACAGGGACACCATTGACGCCAACCGGGTGGGTAAAGTGCCTGCCTGGCAACCCAAAGGTCGCAGGTTCGAATCCCGTCTCGGGCTTGGATCAAAGTACTGCAAAAACCTTGGGAGGTGCATTATGGCCACAGAAGCCGATGTGCCAACAACTACCAAAAAAAAAAAAAAAAAACACCATTGACACTTTGCTAGATAGCAGTCAGTGACTGAAATACAATCCTTTTTGGCGTTCACAAGTGCTGATACTGGTAGTGGTTGTGAGATCTAATTATCTATGTATTTATTATAAAAGCAGCTCTCATTCTTTGTGTGGGTGTATGTCTCCTTGGGTGGAGGGGCTTTGCATTTACACTGGTGGGGGTGGGTTGCTTCGTCTTTCTTTTGTCATTTATATTTTTATTTTATTTCACATTAGGTGGCTTGATACATAAGAGCAGAATGACACCCTGCCAAGGAGAATATTTCAAAGATATTTGATTGCATTTTTCAAAAAGACCTTCTATTCATGCTTCCATCCTATGGTTCTTTCATTTACTCTCTTTTCTCTTAGCCACAGCAGTAATTTGGTGTACTTGTATTAATTTGAAAACAGTAATTTGGATTACTGTTTTCTTTTTTCATAAGTCTTAGTGATATTACCACTTTGGTCCCAATAGTAAAGAAATCTAAAAGTCTTTTCATTATGCAAGCAACCTATCATCTTGGACCGTCATCATAATTTTCCAGCTTTGAATTTATATTTTCTATTGGCAAGAACAGCTGAATGGCTGTCTGCAGATTTTAATTTTAAGCACAAGATAAAAAAATAACTCAAATAGCAGACAACATTTCATTTACTTATCTACCACTGGAATGCAGATAACATTTAATAATTAACAGGCATTTCCAGGCTAATAAATGCAGAGGTATGACAAAGTTTCTTGTCATAGCTTTTCATTTAACTGCATATAACTGACAATTTCTAAGCAAAGTTATATTTGGCAAATGTTTCCAAAGTACTATAAAAGCATGAACCATGAGTTCATCTTTTATGGTACTTTGGTAATCAAAGCAGCTACTCACAATCCAGAAAACAAGAGTTAAAACACTACACCATGAATAAGCAAATCAGCAAATAGCAGAATCACAAACTGCAAGGTTTGCCTATATCCAATTAAATATGATCTTTATTGTAAGGTTCATAGGTACATGCAGGTATGCTAACTTTACAAATCCTTCTTGGCACTAAGCCAGGGGTTAATTACTGTCCTGTTGCCTTTCCCTTAACCTTTTTCTAAAATAATGGAAGAATCTAGTAGTCAGCTTTTAAACCATCACAAAACTAATCAGGATGATTAGTAAAAGTCAATAAAGATTACATCAGTTTCAATACAAGGAGAATATTTCAAAGATATTTGATTGCATTTTTCAAAAGGACCTTCTATTCATGCTTCCATCCTATGGTTCTTTCATTTACTCTCTTTTCTCTTGTATAGCAATGACCTAACACTGAATAAAAATCTATCTGCAGTTTTATATATGATAATATGCAACAATCCACTTTCAAGTTTTAAAGCAGAAGATTTGTACTTTAATTTCATTCTTTAATAGGAGCACAGAGAGAACTCGGTTGGCTGTAATCCTTTTTAAATTCAGTTCTGTTATTTCATACAAAAAACAATCTGCTGCTCCTATGCTTATCTACCATAAAATCCATATTTCTAAACAAGAATATATATATATATATTTTTTTACTTGTATTAATGTTAACTTCTAACCTTTCTTTATCAGAAATAAAAAAAAAAAAAAAAAAAAATCTCAATGCTACATTATACACTAAACAACTTCATGGTGACAATTCTGTGGAATTGGACCTACATTTTGGCAATTCTGACATTTTGGCAATTCTATGGAAATGGACCTACTGTTTTTAGAACGATAATGCTCCATCCCATAAACCCAAGATTAGAATTTGGCTTTATTTCACAGAACACCATTTGTGTGAGTTGGAACAGAGGATCAAGGTGAAGCTAGTTTGGCCTATTTCAACTGCTGCAATGGTGAATGAACTGGAGAAATCACACCAAATTCCAGCTGGCAACTATCATGAAATGGTTGTGAGGCTGAAACTAGTTCAAATGTTATTAATATCTTTAAGAAAAATCCATTTTCTACAATGTTACTGGTGTCTGAATACTTATAAGAGAATAGTGTGCATTTTTCAATTATTTAATCACTAGTTTCCATTCATAACATGCAATACACATATATAGTATTACTTACTTTATCACAGACTTGAAAATGATGTTTACGAAGCATCCGATTCTCCTTAGAAAGTCTTTCTACTGAAAGCTGAAGCTTACTGATATAAGCATCCAAAACATCAGGATTATTCCAGGTAATTGAATTATTTTCATTCTGTACAAGTTGAGTAAATGCACGAGCAGCTTCTAGCATCATTGGTTGCTGACTAAGAATCATGTGATCGGCAATTGTTTTATAAAAAGTTCCTATCTGAAATAAAGAAAAGCACCTTCAATTAAAAAATGAAAAGTTCCTCAGATAAATAGCATGTTTAAGAACAGAAATCTAATTTAATCAGAAATCTGTGGGTATTTTCTTAATGATATACACTAAAAGTTGAGATACATAATTTTAAGTTCCTTTTGAAAAAAAGTAATGCAAGCTTATGAGTTCACCATTTTGGTTATAAGTGCTTCCAATCAGGTTGCAAGTGCCACATATTCATTTAGAACTTGTGTTCACAATCCAAACAAACACTGAATGTGGTCCTGGGATAGTGTATATACTCATAAATAATTTTTTATGAGCAATCTGCTTTCTGACAAAATGTCAGAAAGCAAACTGGTATGCATGCTGCCTGGTTGTTCAAATCCATACATGTTGTAAATTCTTCTTGATTGATGACTGTCTCATAACATAAAATATTCAGCATGTGTTGGGGGGAGGAAGTCCTAGGATATACTGTCAGGGGTATTTTTATTCCAATCTGCTATTGAAAAAAAGACTGAACACGTCTCCATTATTTGCCATGTTTAAAGAAACAGAAAGTTGACCCATTAGTTATAAATGGAACTTGTTAATTTTTGGGTCGAAAGTCTAACATATGAAAAACATATGAAAAGCCGAGAATTAGGGTTGAATTTGAAAGTGTCTGCAATTCTGCCCAGACACGATAGGAGAGAGTATATGATGAGAGCCTTGTCGATCAATTCGGCCCTGGAAAGATTGTGCAAGGCTCAAGGGGTAGAATTTTTTTCAGCCTGGACTGTACTTGTTAACAGGAGAGATTGCTTCTACAGGGATGGGATACACTTAAATAGAAAGGGTGCAAGAATATTTGCTGATGCTATCGAGACAGTGTTAGGTGGGTCGGAAAACTGATAGCTTGGGGGGAGACAAAGACCAATAGATTGACAGTAGCCACTGGCAGAGGTGAAAGAGATTCTTGCACTGCTTCTATTAGAATGAGCAGAAGCCTGAAAAACAAGATGCATGGTATTTCAGAGACTGCTGGGAGCCATTGCGGTACAAGTAAACACATGGGTTGTGTTAGGGTAGCTAGGAATAGAAACAGGTGCAGGTATACTTGCGTGTACACCAATGCTAGGAGTTTAGTAAATAAATTTGATGAATTTGAGGTATTGCTCAAAACATCAAAGGCAGATATTGTTGGGATATCAGAGACGTGGTGTCACACAGATATAAGGGATGCAGAACTGCAATTTGGGGAGTACAACGTCTACAGAAAGGATAGACAGGATAGGAAGGGGGGGAGGGGTTATGCTATTAGTTAAGAAACACATAAAAACCAAGGAAGTGAAGCCAGTCGACATCGCTGGACAGTGCAGTGTTGAGTCAGTTTGGTGTGACATAAGCATTGGGAGATCAAAATTGAGAGTAGGAGTGTGCTATAGGCCTAATGACTCTGATGAGTATAATAAGGAACTGTACAGGGAAATAGAGTGGGCCAGTAAATCAGAGAGTCTTATAATGGGAGATTTTAATTTCCCAGATATTGACTGGAATTTGGGGGCTGGTTACTCACACACTAGCAGGGCTTTTGTGGATTTATTGGATAATTGTTTTCTACATCAGCATGTTCGGGAGGCAACTAGAGGGAGTAATACTCTTGATTTGATTATCAGCAGTGATTCTTCATGCATTAAGAATCTGCAGATAAATGAACCACTAGGTGGCAGTGATCACAGTGTGCTGAAGTGGGATTTACTGAAAGAGGTAACTACCATTAGGGGTAAAGGGAAGGGTTATTGCTTCCGTAAAGGCGACTACGATGGACTGAGACAGTATTTAAATTCTATACAGTGGGACCAACTGATGATGTTACCAACAGCAAATTCAAAATGGGAAGCATTCAAAGAACTTATCTTGGAAGCTACTAGGCTTTACATACCAACTAAGAAATATTGTTCAAGGTTTAGGCCAAAATGGATGTCAGATGAACTAATGAGGCATATGGCAGAGAAGAAAAATGCATGGGATACTTACAAATTAACACATGACACAGAAGCCTATGATAGATACAAGTTGATATGCAACCAAGTTACAAAGGAGGTTAGGCAGGCGAAGGCAGATTACGAGAAATCCTTGGCAAGGGATGCAAAGAAAAACAGCAAAGAGTTCTTTACTTATGTAAACTCTAGAAGGAAGGGGATGAATCAGATTGGTCCACTTGATATTGATGGGTCAACTGTTGATGATCCTGCTCAGGTAGCTAACAAACTAAATGAATATTTTGCATCGACATTCACACATGAGGAGTTATTCAGCAAGGGGAATGCCAGAGGTGTATTCAACTCTAGCAGTAAGCTACAGAATCTTGAAATAACTGGGAGTAAAGTGGAGGAGAAACTGTTGAAGATAAACACAAGAAAGGCACCCGGGGTGGATGGGATCTATCCAGTTATATTAAAGGAGGCAGCAAAGGAAGTAAGCAAACCCTTAGCCATAATTATGAGAGCTTCCTTGGACTCAGGGGAGGTACCCATAGACTGGAAATGTGCAAATGTGACCCCAATTCACAAAGGAGGATCAAAGGCTGACACAAGTAATTATAGACCTGTGAGCTTAACTTCTGTTCCAGGAAAATTAATGGAGGCACTGGTTAAAGAAGCACTGCAGGATCATTTAGACAAGACTTCAGTTATAGCTCAGACACAGCATGGTTTTGTTAAGGGGAAGTCTTGCCTGACCAACTTGATTGGATACTATGATGCAGTCACAAAAGAACTGGATGCAGGGAATAACTTTGATATTATATACTTGGATCTTAGAAAGGCTTTTGATACTGTTGCACATGGAAGACTGCTACACAAATTGGAGCAGTGTGACATTGGAGGCAAATTGCTGCTATGGATAAAGGGGTGGTTGAGGGGGAAAAGACAGAGAGTGGTAATCAATGGACACTGCTCATCGTGGACTAATGTTATTAGTGGAGTCCCTCAGGGCTCAGTGTTGGGTCCATTATTGTTTTCTGTACTTATAAATGATATTGATGATGGTATATCAAGCTTAATGTCCAAGTTTGCAGATGATACAAAGGTTGGCAGGGTTGTCAAGGATACTACTGACACTGCTGCTGCAACAGGATCTGGAAAGGTTGAGCAGATGGGCTGAGAGGTGGCAAATGAAGTTTAACATTGACAAATGTAAAGTACTACACATGGGAAACAGCAACCCCAGAGCAACGTATCAACTCTGTGGTACTACACTGACAGTGGTAGAGAATGAAAGGGACTTGGGGGTGATTGTGCAGGCAGATATGAAGTTCTCTGAGCAGTGCAGACGGGCTGCAAGAGTAGCTCATGGAGTATTGTCAATGATATACAGGAATTTTTCCAGCAGGGATAAGGAGGTGATTATTCCATTGTATAAGGCAATGGTCAGGCCACACCTAGAGTACTGTATACAGGTCTGGAGGCCTCATTTCAAGAAAGATGTAGAGCTGCTGGAACGAGTACAGAGAAGGGCAACAAGATTAGTGAATGGAACAAAGGGGTGCTCTTACGAAGAAAGGCTTAAGTTTTGCAAATTACAGTGTCTGGAGACTAGGCACCAGCGAGGTGATCTGATAGAGGTGTATAAAGCCTTGAATGGTTTAAGCATGCTCAATGCTAATGGGATTCTTCCTCTAGCTCAGAAAAATCACCTGAGAGGGCATAAATTCAAATTGAGGAAAGACAGATGTAGGATAGACGTGCGGAAATTTGCCTTTAGCCAGCGGGTGGTTGGTTGGTGGAACAGACTGCCATCCCTTGTGGTGGAGGTTGATAGCCTAAATAAGTTTAAGGCTCAGCTGGACAGGTATTTTGAATGAACAGAGGGGTAAAGTGGAAGTGGGTTTTTTTTTTTTTTTTTTGGGCTGATGCTGCATAAGCTTGCTTTCTTGCATCAAATGCTTCTACTAATGCTAATGCTAATGCTAATGCTAAAACAAAATACACTGGTAGCATAATTGGTATAATTAGTGTTCTCCCCACACCAGGTGGAAAAGACCTGAGTTCGAATCCCCACTTTTTTTTTTTTTTTTGCATGAAATATTAGACATCCTATTAACAGAGGTTGAAGGAAATCTCTTAGGATAATTCAAATATTGGTCTGGTTTCACTGTAAAAACTTCTGTAAAGCAACTGCCCCAGACTCAATTATTGTAGTTTTGTTTAATCAGCAGGCTTGTCAGGCAAAGATAACCTGGCGATTAATGGAAAATGAATGACCTAAATTCCATTTAAAGTAATTTGTATGCTCTCTTTCCTTGAAACTTTGTGCAACAATGCTACACTTCTGATGCTATTTAGAACTCAATAAAGTTATGATTTTATAAAACGGTCCCATTACCTGCAAAGCATTATTGAAAAAAAAAAAAAAAAACATTCCTCTGTGACCAATGTTTCTCTCATAATCAATTTTTAAATTTCTTGTCAGACTTCTGGTAAGCCCTATATGTAGTGTTTCAAAAAAATGTCAAAAAATTCTGGGACATATTCCAGGATCCAAAATAAATAAAAAAATCATAAAATATGTGTACAATTCAGAACAGTTATGGAGCTGGTAGTTTGAATTTTAAAAAATAGCTAAGGAGTTTTGAATGGTAAAAAATAGCTAAGGAGTTTTGAATGGTAAAAAATAAGTAGACACATGGCTATAAAATGTTAATTCACACAAATATGTGTCCTTATACTTATTTATTTTTTACCTTCAAAACTTCATAGCCATTTTTTTGAAATTCCGAACAACCACAGCTCCATAACCATTCAGATATTGACATGCTTATGTGATCTTTTTTTCTTATTTTGGATCCTAGAATACATCCTAGAATATTCTGCCCATATTTTTAAAGCATCCTATATAAATATATACATGTACAGTGAGGACTCAACTTCTGATATTTTCAGGAACCAATTTCCTTTCCATAACAGCTTTCATTTTAAGGACTGATGATATTTGCAGGAACCAATGGCTTTCCAATACAGCTGGGAACATTGCATGGGTGAAAATTTCCAGATGCATGGGTAGAGTCTTGGCCAATTAGCATGCAGAATGTCATTCATATGTTCTCAAATGATTGTTCTCAACCAATCAGTGTCTTTATTATTTTTCAGCACAACAACCCTGTTTCGTTTTGAAATACACAATGGGCATAGTCATTCTTTATTTATCTTCTGTTTGGTGCAGTTGTCCAGTGTAAACAGAATGATTTTTTTTGTGTGAATTATAATTAATTTAATTGTGATTATTTTTGAATTTATTAATTAAATAAATTGAAATTAATAACCATTGGCTCCTAAAGTGCAATTTAAAAATAAAATTTCCATTAAAGTGAAGCATGAGATGATAAAAAAACATGAAGATGGAGTAAAAATTGGTGCATTAATGCATGAATATGGTTTCCCTCAATTAACCATTTCTACAATACTTAAACAAAAGGACATTCTAAAGTGTTAAAGTTAGTGATGATTCCACATTGGTGCATAAGGGCAGAGACTTTATTGTGGAAATGGAAAGACTTATGGATGAGGGAAAAGCAGAATGAAGAGTACACAGTGCCTAGACAATTTATCTGCTAAGCAGATCTATGACGATTTGAAACTTAAAGCTCCATCAACTAGTGGCAGTGCTGTGTGCTTTGAAGACTTTAAAGCCAGCAGAGGTTGGTTCAAGCACTTCAAAAACAGGGCAAATATCAAAAGTGTTGTTAGACATAGAGGCATCCAGCGCTGATAAAGAAACAGTTGGGGCCTTTAAAATTGAATTCCAAGAACTTGTTGATCAGGATGGTTTTCTTCCACAACAAGTTTTTAATATTGATGAAACCAGTCTCTTCTGGAAGCAAATGCCCAGGAGAATGTGCATCACTAAGGATATGGCTAGTCTGCCTGATCATAAGCCTATGAATAATAGGGCTTACTCTCCTGTTGGGTGATAATGTTTCTGGAGATTTTAAGCTGAAGCCATTGCTGGTGTATCTCTCTAACACCCACAGAATGTTTAAACAAAAAAAAAATCAACAAAGGTATGCTGAGAGTGTTTTGGCACAGTAACAAGGTCTGGGTTACAAGATATGTTTTCAATGAATTGGCACTTGAAGTTTCCTGTCCTTCAGTGAAGCGTGATCTTGAAAAAAATAAACTTCCTGTGAAGGCACTGCTCTGCTGGATAATGTGCCAAACCTTGACCAATCTCTGGAGGCACAATCTGACTTTGTTCAGGTCCAATTTTTGCCACCCAAAGCCACTTCTTCTTCAACCAATGGACCAGCAAGTGAGAAACGTCAAGAAAATCTATACCAAGAAAATGTTTGCAAGTTGCTTTGCAAGACCTCTGGCAAAAATGCTGTCACCCTCAAAGATTTTTGGAGGTTGAATTTCAACACCCTGGACGGTATGAAGCTGATCATAAGTTCTTGGAATGATATTTACACAGGTGCTTAAATTCAGCCTGAAAAAATGCGTGGCCTTTAATCATCTGTAACTTTGACGGATTTGAAGATGATGGTGCTTTGACAAAAGAAATCATCACTCTTGGTGGGTCTGGAGGTTGACAAAGAGGATGTCAATGACCTTATTGATGTTTATGGGCATAAGCTAACAACATGGGAACTACAAGAGTTGGAAAAAATTACAGAGTGTGACACTGAAGAGGAAGAATAAGATACCAAAAAGTGCCAGTCTGAAGAGTTGAAGACTGTCTTTTCTTATTGAGAGCTTTTAAAAGTAGTGGAAAAAAAATCCCAACACTGAAAACACAGAACTCCTGATGTGTAAAATGGAAGATGAAGTTATTTCTTACTTCAGGAAGCTGCAAAAAGGTCATCAAAAACAGTCAGCCCACTAGGCAAAGTTTCTTTGCCAGTAGAAGCAAAAGACGAAAGACTTGAAAAGACACCTGACCCCTGATCCATCTACCCCGCCAACACTATGCCATCATCGACTTCATCAGCCTTGCACTTCAAGTCTAAGGTAAATGATAATTTATTGTTTTTTTTATTTTAAGATGTTTTATAAGTATTTATTAAATAATATTTATAAAACACTCATTTTAATGTAAAAGTCAAGTATAATATGCAAGAAATGCCTATTTTATGTGTTGTTGCTCCTATTTTATGTGTTTGGAACAAGTTACAGGAAATCGATTTATCATTGGTTTCAGCTTACAATATTTGCAACACTCAATGGGTTTTGTGGAATTAATTATCATCGGATATTGGGGTCTCACTGTATATTATTTAGGTATTATGAATTCCAATTGTAATTAAACGTGGTTGAAAGTAACTGAAAGTTACGGGTAAAGGTCACTGCTGAAGCAATTGTACCTCACAACCATCACCCCGGGGACTCACATCTGGTGAGTATGGGCTTGGCAAACCCAGGGTCCTGAGCTGGATATCATCATTCTTCTCTTTCTTGGTGATGCCCCCCCCTCTCTCTCTCTCTCTCTCTCTCTCTCTCACACACACACACACACACACAGGGGTAACTCGGGAATTTTTTTTTTTTTTTTTTTTTGGCTGGTGCAGCATAAGCCTCAGGCTTCCTTGTACCATATGGCTAATAATAATAATAATAATAATAATAATAATGAGTACATGGTTGATCGAGTATATGGTTTAGAAGACTATAAAACTGTATGACGAGTATACTTAAATGATATGTATAAAAGTAAACTTCATGGACAATACACAAGCAATATCAGAGTGAATTTATGGAGTAAAAACTGCTTATATGCAATATATGCATATAAGCAGGGTTTTCAAGGGTCATCCACAAAATTGAGAAGGGAAAAAAAAGTCACTAAAACTGAACGGTATGCAACAATATGCTGTGTGTATATATGTGATAAAATGTACTCCATAATCTTACCCAGTTATATATAATTACTCTACTATATGTTCATTACGCCTTGAGGTTTAATTTCTTTTCAATGACCTTAGTCCATAAATTATGAAAATAACTGCTTAAACATTCATAGCAAAATATCATAATACTTCAATATATATTGGCTGTTCTTTTTGTTTTCTAAATTTAATTAATTTTCATGGTCACTACACTCCTATTCTCTTACAATATATCTTTACAGTTCTATTTCTTTGGTACTATTACTCATTAAATACATACATGTGGTTTTTGTTACTGGTATATCTATGGCCCAATCTTGCAACAGCAAGGATTTCTTTACTTATATAAACTCTAAAAGGAACGGGATGAATCAGATTGGTCCATTTGATATCGATGGTTCGACTGTTGATGATACTGCTCAGATAGCAAACAAACTGAATGAGTATTTTGCAGCTATATTCACACATGAGTTATTAAGGAAGGAAAATGCCAGATTATCAAATTGTAGCAGGGTGCTTAATGATTTTGTAATAACTGAGAGCAAAGTGGAGGAGAAATTGTTGAAGTTAAACATAAGAAAAGCACCTGGGGTTGATGGGATCTATCCAGTTATATTAGAGGAGGCAGCAAAGGAACTAAGCAAACCCTTAGCCATAATTATGAGAGCATCCTTGGACTCAGGTGAAGTCCCCACAGACTGGTGATGTTAAAATGTATCACCAATTCAAAACGGGAGAGCGAAAGATGACATGAGTAATTATAGACCAGTTAGTTTAATTTCTCTTCCGGGGAAAATAATGGAGTCACTGGTTAAAGATGCATTGCAGGATCATCTAGACAAGACTGCAGCAATAATTCAGACACAGCATGGGTTTGTTAAGGGAAAGTCTTGTCCCACAAATTTGATTGGATACTATGATGTGGTTACAAAGGAACTGGATGCAAAAAATAATTTTGAAATCATATACTTGGATTTCAGGAAAGCTTTCACACTGTTGCAAATGGAAGACTACTATACAAATTGGAGCAGAATGGTATTAAGGGTAAGTTGTTACAATGGATAAAAGGGTGGTTGAGTGGGAGAAGACTGAGAGTGGTAATCAATGGATGCTGTTCTTCGTGGACTAATGCTATTAGTGGAGTCTCACAAGGCCCACTGTTATTTTGAATATTGATAAAGATATATCAGGCTTAGTGTCGAAGTGTGCAAATGATACAAAGTTGGCAGGGTTGTTAATGACAGTAATGGCAATGTGCTACTGCAACTGGATATAGAAAATTTGGGCAGATGGGGTGAGAAGTCACAACTGAAGTTTAACAATGACAAATGCAAAGCACTGCACATGGGTAGATGTAACCCCAGAGGAACATACCAACTGTGTGGTACCACACTTAGGGTGGTAGAAAATGAAAAAGACCTGGGAGTAATTGTGCAGTCAGATATGAAGTTTTCTGAGCAATGCAGACAGGCTGCAGGTCATGAGGTTTTGTCAATGACATACAGGAATTTGGCTAGCAGGGAAAAGGAAGTGATTATCCCTTTGTATAAGGTAATGGTCAGGCCATGCATTGAGTACTGCGTACAGGTCTGGCGGCCTCATTTTAGGAAGGATGTAGGTTTGCTTGAGCATGTACAGAGAAGGGCAACAAGATTGGTGAGGGGAATGAAGGGGTCCTCTTACCAAGAGATGCTTAAGTTCTGCAAATTGCAGTGGCTGGAGACTAGGCACTTGTGAGGTGATCTGATTGAGGTGTATAAGACATTGAATGGGTTGAGCACGCTGAATTCTGATGGGATTCTTCTGCTTGCTCAGATTATGAAACTAAGGGGGCATATATTCAAATTGAGGAAAGACAGTTGTAGAAGAGATGTACGGAAATTTGCCTTTAGCCAGAGGGTGGTTAATTGCTGGAACAAACTTCCATCTGTTACTGTGAAAGTTTATAGCTTAAATAAATTCAAGGAGGAACTGGACAAACATTTAGAGGAAATGGGTATGTGAATTTTTTTTTTTTTTGGCTGATGCTACATAAGCTCATACACTTGCTTTCTTGCACCATATGCCTCTATTACTATTACTTTTACTAACTCGTTACAAAGATATACAGTAAACCCTTGATTTAACGGACCCCAATATAATGGATTTCAGATTTAACGGACCAGACAAATAATAATACAGTCAGTCCTCGTATAACACGTGTTTACATTACATGAATTCGATCATACGCGATTTATATATGGGGGAACGATATCTTACATAACAAGAACCGAATTTGCTTATGCACGATTCGCCTTTGTGTTTACAAGAAATGGCAGTCGAACGCAGAATCACCCCAACCGAACGCAACACGATAGGAATGAAGAGAAGATTCTGAAAATGTATTTATGTTCTTATATCAGTGAAGGGGAAACACACTTCACCATAATAACGTAAAAACCAACACAATTCCAGCTATCGGTATTATCGCAAATGCAATTGGATCGAGTTCACTACCAGTTTATAACAGATTCCACTAGCAGAAACACAACTGGAAATTGTTTTTATTGTTTTATGGTAGTAACCCCTAGAAATGTGCTTTAGTAAAATGTGAGGTGTTAATAGTGTATCTCTGCCTTTACGCTGTTGTTTATTCAGTTGCTACACACGTGCAGCTTTGTTTATGTGTATCAAGCGTGCCTCCTCGTTTTGTAATTGTGCTTTATTCCCTTAAAATGAGTAAAATACTTAAAAGGTGTGAAAAGGAAGCGCCCTGGTGAAGATACTGCAGATTCAGATAGAAAAAGAAAGGCAATATCGATAAACAGAGGCGGACTGGGTCAAAAATTCTTACCTGGGAAAATTTATAGTGCCCTCATACTCTGGTTTATGGCCAAAATCACACCGGCCTCCGGCCCACCGGGGTTTCCCCGGTAAGGCTTATGGCCAGTCCGCCTCTGTCGATAGAGAAAAAAATATGAAATTGTGAAACGCTTTGAGCGAAATGAAAGACCATGTGATATTGCACATGCTACAGACCGAAATGAGGCAACGCCGAGAATTAGAAAGAATGCAGAGAAAATAAAAACAACTTTCATAGCAGGAACAACTCAAAGTGTAATTAAAATCCATTAGATTAAGACACAAAGAATTGGAAGAGATGGAACGCCTGTCATCTGTTTGGATAGAAAATTAAACAAAAAACAAGTTTGCTTACGATAGAAGAAAAAGCATTAGCAATATTTTATTACGTAATAGTCGTAATAAAATGTGTAAGTATTTTATTACGATTATTTATTGTGTTTGGTAATGTTTTGGTTACAAATGTGTGTTCAATCTTGGGTGGTCGGCACCTAACCCCATTTTTCCCATAGGGCTTGTTGTTTATATTGCACGATTTTGCATTGCACGAGGGTTTCTAGGAACGCAACTATTGTGCTATACGAGGACTGACTGTACAGTAATGTACATATTAATCTCAACCATACTATTTTTTTTAGGTTATACAAAACTTCAGTGTTATTATTAATTAAAAATGAATAATAATTACCTATTTTCTTTATTATTTTGATAATTACCTACTTTTATTGTTATAATCAAATTCAGAAAATTGTAGTCAGGAAATTGTTTTTTATTCTTTCTGAAAACATGTTCAAATAGCTGTTTTCCCAGATTACAGATAACAGCAGGCGGTGACTCGCAAGCTGAACGTGACTCAGGACACTAAACTGCAGGTCTACCGTTTTGGTCTCAGTCTTCCTCAAGCTATCGTGCAGTCAGGTTGTATACAGAGTGTTTCTGCGATTTCTGAATTGTGACTTTATTTATTAAATAATTTTGCAATCCTTACAATTTAAAATGGCATCAAGTGATAGAGGAATTAAAAGAAAGCGTGTAAACTTAAATGTGGCAGAAATTAGAGCTAATTGAGAAATTAGAACCAGGTGTCTCAATGGTACTTGCTACAAAGACTACGACTTTGGAAAAATGGTTGGAAGAAGTTGTTGTACAATATGTTGTACGATGCTGGGAAACAACTGAAGACGTTCTGAAATGGCTTGAAAATAATGAAGGTGATCCTGGCTACCAAGTCCTCACTGAAGAAGGAATTGTGAACAAGGTTCAATATGACAAGGCAGTGGAAGAAGAAGAAGAAGAAGACATTAAGGAAGAGCAAATTATACCAGCACGGCCTACACTGTCTGAAATGAGAAATCTAATGGACATCGCCATCCGCTACATAGGGACATCTTCTGACCCTGAAATTGTACCTTACTATGAAAATTTTTGGCAGTTCAGGGCGATTATTATTAAGAAACAACATCAGAGTGGCAAACAACTGAAGCTGGATGCTTTCTTTAAGCGGCGAACTTCACCGACTAGGACTCCTATTTCACCTCCAACTGCTTGTACATTGCAACCGTCTACAAGCAAACAGATGACACCATTGCCTCCGTTTGTGAACATTTCAGAAGAATCTGAAGCTGAGGATTCCCCTTCACTTCTCGACTACTGTACTACTACCACTATGGTAGTAGTGGCGACTACTGTACTACTACCACTATGGTCACGGCAAAATACTCTTCAACTACACTGTCAAAAAGGTGAGTAAATATTACATATTCTTTATTATAATTTAATAATTTATGTTGTACAGTACTGTATATTGTATTAAAGCTATTTTTACATTAAGAACAATAAAAAATGCCCCCCCCCCGGGTTACATACGATTTAACGGACTTTCAGCATTAATGGACACTCCTTCACCCCTATTAGTCCGTTAAATTGAGAGTTTACTGTATACTCATTTTGTGTACATGTTGTGTATTTTGGTTGCAGGTAATGGTATAGCAGTTTAGCTAAGGGCTATACTAGACAAGCGCTTGAAGCGTGAGCATAAGCTGGCATCGTGAATGCCTCCAAAATAGCAAACTACATATAGCGCTCCTAGCGTCAGATCGTTTCAAACTTGACGGGGCACTTCTAACATTTCACTGGATATCACCAGTGACTCACTTTTTCTATTCCCAATTTCAAGATGGATGTTGTTCAAGTTGAGTGCATTTATGTATAGTGCTGATTGCAAGTAGAAAGAGAAAACGATGATGGTGGTGTCATCCAGAAAATTCAAATAGGTTAAAAACAGGACAGTTTTATATTATGTTTGAAACACACAGAAGTCTCCCGAGAAGTTTTTTTTTTTATTATTTTTTTTTTATTTTACAGAATGTGGATAGAGTTTTGGTGAACTTCTAATGTTAATATGGGAAAAACGCAAAATTTTATACAGTGATACAGAAATCAATACATCAATATCGATGTTTGCATCTATGCTTTATGTGCTGTACCGATAGGCCAACTCCCACTAATTGAAATATTTCTGAAATGCGAATATTTTACTTCTACCTGCTATTCTTATTCAGAGATTAAGGTATTGATACGACTAGGTGTCTTACAGGATTACTTTCGGTAAAATAAAGGGTAACTTCTAACTTCCTGTTTGATTTTACAACACGCGACTTCTCAGAATAAAACACCTGTTGTTACTGTCTTCCCACCACTTGACATTACTTCCAGATGGAATATTAATGAGTACTTTCCATCCTTTTGAAGCAGAAAACTCATGCTGTAACGGAGTACTTTTCATGCAATAAAGGATTAGTGTTGTTTGATTTTACAAATGTTCATGAGAAGACACCAGTTTTCAAAGTTTGTAACGCAGGTATCAATAGAAATATTTTCTTGAAATTTCGTTAGAAGATCAACTATACATTCAGAAAAGGTGCTGTAGCAATAATGTCCCTAAAAACAATTACAATAAATGAAAATTTTTTTTTTTATCAAATGCACATTGCAGTGTTATCAGTTTTACACCAGTTTTCCCTGTTTCCAGTATGGCTTCCAATGGATGAATTTCCTCGATTCTGTGTTGGTACATGCAATACACATTGAAGATACGAAGGACGATCTTTTCATTTTTCAAAAACAATCCACTGCAATTCTTTCAGTCATGTTTTTTATGCCAAGAAACAGTTGCATGCATTATTATTATTATTATTATTTTTATTATTATTATTATATTTTTTTTTTTCCTGTATTAGGCTGGCAACGACTCTGTACTTTGTGGCAGACTGCATGCTTTGCATTACTTTCACAATACTTTTCAAAAAAGAAAGACACCGAAGTAATGTTTGAAACGAAAGGTTTTCAAAATTTGTTTTGGAAGAAGACAGAGACCGCATGTGATTACCATTTATTAACACTGACATTAGTTGTACTGTTGCAGTGGATATTCTTTAGCAATTTTCCGATTACTGTTTTCATCTTATTTAATAATAACTTATTAATAAGTTATTATTAAATAAGATGAAAACAGTAATCGGAAAATTATTTACATTCACGAATGTACATAAAAAAGTATGTACATTCGTGATTCCTTTCACAGATAATATAACCCAGAATCTATTAATAAATTGTCTCTGCAAGTGAACAAACTTATATTTCGTTAACTAATGAGACAGTACTAAAATAGAAGTAATATTTACAATAAATATAAGGGTCAGAACTGAGCTTTCTGATTCTTCTCATCATTACATAGTTCATCCCAGTTCAGAAACATTTCTTTTCCAATTTCAATACAACACTTTGCCTTTATTTCTTTGCTGGAGTAGTCTTTTAATGACATGTTGTACAAGTGAGGCCTCCTTTCCACCTCACAAATAAACTCCTCTGTGTCAAACATTGTCTTTCCCAAAGTATAATAAACAAACCAATTAAGACTAACCACCCCATGCACATGGAGAATGTCTCCTCAGGGTATGCAAATGCCAAGGTGTACACACTTGTAACACATCTGAAGGCATTGGCAGGCGTTTTACTCCGGCTTACATCATCCTACGTGCTATTCGAAGTGCTTGTCTAGTTTGCATGCCTTTACCCCCTGCTTCCTGTAAAACTGGGCATTGGAAGCCATTGCCAACACCACGCTTCGAACCCTCATCTAGTATAGCCATAACAGGAGGTGAAAGTAGATAAGGAATTAGGATAGAAATAGACATTCCTGTTCTTGTATAAACTAACAGCCCAGAGTGTGGAAAAAAAAAAAAAAACTAGTGAACAATATATGAATGAAGAATATAAAGTTAGTGCTCAGGTTATCGGGGAGCGCAATTAATTGTCTGTGCTAGTGATGGCCCTGGAGATTGTAGATATATGGATCAGTAAACAGTCACATGTATATACAAATATATTTTGTTATTGGACCATAGAATCTTAAAATAATCTTATCCTTTAATAAGATAATAATTATAAGATAACATAATTATCTTATAATTATAAAATTCTTTAATATTATTATCTTATAATTACATAGTTATAATTATAACTGTACAATTATAAGATAATAATAATCAATTCTAAACAACTATTTACTGATCCACATAACTATAATATCCAGGACTAGCACAGACAAGAAATTGCACTCCTAAATAACCTGAGCACTTAACTTTATATTCTTCATTCAATCAATTTTTTTTTTTTTTTTTTTTTTGGCTGATGCTATATAAACTTACTTTCTTATATCAAATGCCTCTACTAATGCTAATGCTAATGCTAATTCATACACTGTTCACGTGCTTCCAACTAATTTTTTTCCCACACACTGGGCTATTAGTTCATACAAGAGTGTCACTTACCTAATTTTGCTTTCTGTTAGCTACTATACTGCTATACCATTGCCTGTGGCCACAATACACAGAATGCACACAAAATGAATGAGTGAGTGTGTGTGTGTATATACATATACTACAGTATACCAAGAGAACCAAAACGCCATATGAAATTTAATAAGAATATAGAATATAGGTATTCAGAGTAAAAGAATATCTATTGTGCCATAAGGCCAAATACTTAAGTAACCTAAGTAAGTCTTCAGTGTTATACCCTATGTAATTATATATCCTATACACTATTAAATTAAACACATAATTAATAATAAAATACACTAAAATAATATAATAATAAAAATGAAATACAATAAAGATTAAAATAAAATGATGATGAAGCAAATTACTAATAAAAGGATACAGTGAATGGCACATTGACAAGATCTAGCACCACTCAACACGTCAAAAATCAATAATTAGCTAGAGCTATCTGTTTCTGTTTGCTATTTTCCAGTTTGTCTAGGTCCAAATGAAATTTAATAAGAGTCAGAGGAACAACAGATCAACATAACCCAACACTACATGACACAGACTACACAATAAACATAAGATCTCTGGTCTTTACAGAGTCTGTATAGAATCACAACATTTACAACACAAAGTTGAGAGAGATCCTCAGAGCCACTTGACAAGAAACACACCCCCAGGGGCTCACATCTGGTGAGTATGGGCTTGGCACACCCAGGGTCCTGAGCTGGATATCATCATTCTTCTCTTTCTTGGCGATTCCTTTCTTCTCTCTCTCTCTCTCTCTCTCTCTCTCTCTCTCAGGGTAATAGGGAATTTTTTTTTTTTTTTTTTTGCCTGGTGCAGCATAAGCCTCAGGCTTCCTTGCACCATATGGCTAATAATAATAATAATAATAACTACACATCATATCCGTCCACCCTTGGAACACCTGAGTATTTCATCATTAACCATTAGAAAGACACAATCTGATTATCAGTAGTAATTCTTCATGCATAAGAATCAGCAGATAAAGGAACCACTCACAGTGTGCTGAAGTGGGATTTACTCAAAGAAGTAACTACCATCAGGGGTAAAGGGAAGGGCTTTTGCTTTCATAAAGGAGACTACAGTGGTCTGAGACAGTATTTAAATTCTACACAGTGGGAAAAATTGATGATGTTACCAACAGCAAATTCAAAACGGGAAGCAGTCAATGAATTAATCTTGGAAGCAACTAGGCTTTTCATACTAACTAAGAAATATTGTTCAAGGTTTAGGCCTAAATGGATGTCAGATGAACTAATGAGACATGTGGTAGAGAAGAAAAATGCATGGGATACTTATAAATTAACAGGTGACATGGAAGCCTATGATAGATATAAGCTGGTCTGTAACCAAGTCACAAAGGAGTTTAGGCAGGCAAAGTCAGATTACAAGAAATCCTTGGCAAAGGATGCAAAGAAAAACAGCAAAGAGTTCTTTACTTATGTAAACTCTAGAAGGGAGGGGATGAATCAGATTGGTCCACTTGATGTCGATGGTTCAACTGTTGATGATCCTGCTCAGGTAGCTAACAAACTAAATGAGCATTTTGCATCTAAGTTCACACGAGGAGTTATTCAGAGAGGGAAATGCCAGAGGTGAATTAAACTCTGGCAGTGAGCTAGATGATTTTGTTGTTGTTTTGGTTTTTAGGAGCATTAGCAACTAAGGCCATATTGCTCCGAGATATGCGGTGGTCATTTCCTGACCTTTCCGCATCCTCCGTATTTGGTGGTCACGGGCTCGAACCCCGGTCTAATCAAGAAGCGTGTGTTACGCACTGCTGCTCCTGCCCACCTGGCTACGGAGGCGCCAGATGATTTTGTAATAACTGAGAGCAAAGTGGAGGAGAAATTGTTGAAGATAAACATAAGAGAGGCACCTGGGTTGGATGGGATCTATCTGCAAATGTGACCCCAATTCACAAAGGAGGATCAAAGGGATGACACAAGTAATTACAGACCTGTTAGTTTAACTTAGGTTCCAGGAAAATTAATGGAGGCACTGGTTAAAGAAGTACTGCAGGATAATCTAGACAAGACTTCAGTTATAGCTCGGACACAGCATGAGTTTGTTAAGGGGAAGTCTTGTCTGACCAATTTGATTCGATACTATGACGTACTCACAAAGGAACTGGATGCAAAGAATTATTTTGATATCTTATATTTGGAACTCAGAAAGGCTTTTGATACTGTTGCACATGGAAGACTGCTGCACAAATTTGAGCAGTGTAGCATTGGAGGCAAATTGCTGCTATGGATAAAGGGATGGTTGAGTGGAAGAAGTGAGAGAGTGGTAATAAATGGACACTGCTCTACTTAGACTAATGTTATTAGTTGTGTCCCACAGGGTTCAGTGTTGGGTCCACTGTTGTTTTCTGCATTCATTAATGATACTGATGATGGTATATCAGGCTTAATGTCCAAGTTTGCAGATGATATGACGGTCGGCAGGGTTGTTAATGACACTAATGACAGTACACTGCTGCAACAGGATCTAGAAAAGTTAAGTAGATGGGCTGAGAGGTGGCAACTGAAGTTTAACATTGACAAATGTAAAGTACTGCATATGGGAAGCAGTAACCCCAGAGTAACGTATCAACTCTGTGGTACTACACTGACATAAGGTATGTTCGTGTCAGACAGCACCTGGGATTTCTCCCATCTCCGCGTGTGTTTCACTGTATCGAGGACAGTACACTGTCAAGCCAGAGACTTGAAAGTGTGTGGGTCGTGTCTGTGCAGTGTGATATGTTGTGCCCATTGTTTATCCGGCTAATTGGCCGCCAGGCCCCTAGTGGGGCCCGACGTTGCCCATACCCTGCCACGTGGAGGCTAGCCGGGTGTATCCAGTATCACAACAATTTGCTCTGGCAGGTCCTGCCACCTAGTTTCCTGGGATTTCAGTGGCTAGGGCCTATTTAAAAAAAAAAAAAAAAAATTTATGCATTTGACATTAATGCTTAATGGGATTGCTGTTAGGAAATCGTTGGTTAGGGTTGAACACTAAAGAGATGTGTTAAAGGCCAAATAGGTCGGGCAAAATTTTGATGTTATTAAATTTAGACATGTAACGCTAGATAAAAGCTGATAGTGTTAGATATCTTAGAGATTTGCACAAAACCGGTAGAATTTAGACGTTGGTTATAATTTGGCGGCATCGTTAAGGGATGTACTAGGTCGATTTAGTGAGATAGAGGGGGGGGGGAGATTGAAGACTGGGGAGGAAACAGATAGAAGAATAGGGACGGATAGAGTAGGCATCCCCAAAGAGGTCAGTGGAGACGAGCCCCACCAGGCGAAATATGGGGGGTAGGCATGGAGGAGAGGAGACAGAGATCCGTCTCCTCCATTCCCTGCCTGGGGATGGGGTTTTAAAGGGAACCAGGTTAGAGTACCCAGTTCGGATCGCCAATGGCGTGTTGGCAGCAAAGCCACAGAATGTCTTCGTCGGTGTCATGTCCAAGGAGTGTCGAATCCGGTATGAAGGTCCAGCTGCCCATCCCGCTCTGGGGGTGGGATATGTTAGCTGGCAGTGGGGAACCTACCAGGTGAAGGGGGGGGACACACACACATTTACTTCATTCGTAATGTGCATTCTCACTCTACTTGCATTCTTTTTTTTTTTTTTATACTTTTTTCTTATTTTATAATTTTTTTTTTTTTTATTTTTTTATACTTTTTTTTCTTATTTTATAATTTTTTTTTGTTTTTTTTTTTTTTTTATACTTTTTTTCTTATTTTATAATTTTTTTATATATATATATATATATATATATATATATATATATATTTTTTTTTTTTTTTTTATTTATTATTTCACTCAACTCATTCATCTTTTTCTCACACACCAGGAGGGGATGCAATGATGGGTAGCGTAAATTTAAATACTAATTATTAACTTAGCATTTGTGGTTTGTGTTCTTTTCTCTCACGCTTGCACTTTTATTCATTCTTCTAGCTCTCACCTCATTTATTCGACTCTTTCTTTCTGCACTGCACTCTCTGGGCACCGCAACTTACTGTTATTCTTCAGTTGTGGTGCAGGCCTAGCTGCAAGGTTTTTTTTTTTTTTTTTTTGCAGGCCAGGGAAGAATGCAGTGATAGTGTTTATGTGGTTTGTAAATGTTTGTTGGTACAATATATATAAAGTAATGTAAGTTATTTTTAACTTTGTATTCTTTTGGCCAATTACATTTGCTCTTCTGCTCATTCCCATTCACTTTCTCTGCATGCATTCCCATCCCCCTCCCCTACACTGGTTTGGGGCCCCAGGTTCCTACACATGGCATGGTAGTCATGGGGAGTTTTGTTATGTCAAGTTTCTGTCAGGGTGCAGAATACTGCTACCCTAACAGTTTTTAAGTCATCATCTGGGCGTGGTGGGAAACTTGGGCAATTTTACTATTGATTATTGTTTAATTGCTGGGGGGCTGAATTGCCATTCTTTGCATTGCTCTGCGCATTTCGAAAACTTTCTGTGTGAAAGATGTAAAAGCTTTATAATTTTGCTCTTCTATGATGAAGAGATGTTCTTCTCCCCTGGGAAGGGGACCAATCTGTGCTATTAGCTCTGTTCTGGGGATGTCATATATTATACATTCATAGAGAATGTGTGCCCAGTCTTCACTTTCGCCACAGGTGCAGTTTGGGTCATCGGTCAGGCCTAAGGAGGTTAGTTTCGCCTTTAGGGAGCCGTGCCCTGTCAATATAAATGATGTAAAAAGTCCAGGGGCATACCACTTAGGTGGCTTTGGGCTGACCATTGACACCAGTGGCAGAAACCGTTTGGTGACCAGACCTCTGGTTTCCTGCTCCCACTTTGTTTGCCATAGCTCGTGGAGCTTTGTGGCTATTCTTTTTCTTTCATCATTGAAGGTATTGGTTGTATCAAGGGCTATCCCCAGAAATTCTGTGGGTATGCCCTTTTTAAATCTATAATATAAGCCTCTTTTGGCTACTTCCAGGTAAAGTGGGAGAGTTCCGGCCAGCAACTGTAGTGCAGGTGTGCTTACTGTGCGACATGCTCTGGTAACAGTGAGTAGTATTGTCCTTTGTATCGATTCTAATTTATTCCTATTTCTTACTATGGCCGAGCAGATGAACCACGCACCGGCTCCATAGGTGATAACAGGTAGGAACATTGCACGGTATATGATTGCCAAGGTCTTTCTTTTGAGTCCCCAGTCTGCTCGACTGATCCTGGCAATCATACCTGCATAATTTCGCACTTTCTTCGCCAAGTAGATCAAATGGGGGTAAAAGTTAATTTTGAATCAAAGACCACTCCAAGATATTTTAGTTCTGTTACCATTTTTATAGTGATTGTGTTAATTTTGATTTGTGGACGTCTTCTTATGTCCAAATTACCTTTTAGAAGTATTTGTTTGGTTTTTTCAGGCGATATTTTGAGCATGTGCATTTGTGCCCACTCCTGCAGCTGCAAGAGAGCGGCATTTGATCTTTGCTCTACAACTACTCGTGAGTTGCCTTTTACAAGGAAAATCATGTCATCTGCAAAGGCCAGGCTTTCCACGGGGCCCAGATCCAAGGCCAGAAATTCATCCAGAACAATGTTCCAAAAGAAAGGGCCAAGGATTGATCCCTGCGGGCAGCCTTTATTCACAGGGCGTGTCAATTCCTGGAACCTTGTGCGTACTGAGACACTTCTGTCTGTACGGTAGCTGTTTATTACCTTATAGAGGTTTTGTGGGGCATTTGCCTGGCGAAGTCTCCTAAGGACACTAGGCCACCATAGTGAGTCAAATGCCCCAGCAAAGTCAATGGAGATTGCCAGCATATATTTCTCCTCTGTGTTTTTAACTGCTGTCAGTAGGTGGTGCATGGCATCCTCCGTAGAATTGCCCTGCTTAAAACCATACTGATTGTTGGAATGCAAGCCTGCTTCTGTGTAATATTGAGCTAATCTGCTGTATATTAATCTTTCGTATATTTTCCCTAGTACAGGGAGTAGGGCTATTGGTCTATATGATTTGGGATCAGTAGGGAGTTTTTCAGGATTAACCTTAACACAGCTTGTTTCCATATTTTTGGGAATATACCTTCTGTCATACAGTTATTATATAGTGCTATTAATTTATCTGGTGCTATTTCTGCTAATTTCTTGATAATCTCAACCTCTAAGAGGTCAAAACCTGGGCATTTATTGTTTTTGGTTTTAGATAGTGCTATTTCTAAGTCTTGTATAGTGAACAGAGGTTCAATATTGGCATTGTCATATTCAGTGTTTTCTTTTATAATGTCGAGTTGGGTGGGGGAAAGATTTCCAGTTTCAGTCTGAATGATACTGTCTAGGATGTTATTTACAGAATCCACCCAACACAGGGTTGGGGTTCCATCTGGTTTGACAGTAGTTTCTAAGACATCTCCTCTTGGCAGCTTGTTGGTCACTATTCAGTAGACAACTCCCCAAGGGTTATTGTTTCCAGTAGTTCCCACCAAGTGCTTCCAGCATTCCTTTTTCTTATCTCTTATGAGGGTTGTATACTGATTCCTGAGAGTTTTATAAGAATCTCTCAGTGCATCCACCTCATTTTGTGACCAAGATGTTCTGGCTCTTTGAAAATGTCTCCGTGCCTGGTGTACCCTACTTCTGAGTATAGTCAGTTCGGGACACCACCAGGGAACTGTCTGCTTCCTCGGTTTTTTTCCGTGGGATAGACAGGGTTGCTGTTTTTGTTAAAATGTTTGTCATAGTCAGTGCTTGCTCGTCCGGGCTACAGTTGCCTGATCTAGACCACTCATTTTCCTGTTTTTGCAGCTCAGCTGCTGTATGTTCTGCAAAAATCTGCCGGTTTGCCTTTTTAAGGTTATACCTTTTGATATCCAACAGAGAGTGTTGGGTTGTTTGTAATTGCCTGTTTAGTTTGAAGGAAATGGCTCTGTGATCTGATGTGGTCCAGGCTGGCTGGACACACCAGTCTGTGATTTTATAAGCTATTGAATTGGTGGCAAGAGTGATATCAATGTCACTCTCCCACATGGTACTGCTAAAAGTTGGGAGGTTATTTGGTTGGTTTAGCACTTGAAAGGGTGAGGTGGCTATATAGTCTGAAAGTATCTGGCCGTTGTGTGTGCCTGCTCTGTCTTCTGTACGGCTATGCCATAAGGCTGACCGGCAGTTGACATCAGCACACACTATGATATTTGCAGTAGGTAGCAAGTTTGTGACTACTTGTAGGTATTCAATAGTTGGATTTATATCTTCACCTGGTCTGGAATATAGTGAAATAATGTAAAACTGTCCTACAGCACTGGTAATATGGGCACACACTCCCACTGGGGAGCAAAGGTGACCCACCTTTGTGACTGTAAGGTCAGTATTTTTAACTACTATTGCTGTGGAAGGGACACCTGAGGTGTATTCTATTATTTTATAGTCTCTTGGGTATCCCTGAACTCTACCCATATGTGCGTAGGGCTCCTGGAGTACCAAAATATCTATATTATTTTCTTCCAATTTGAGTTTGATCTGATCTACAACGGCTCTTGCTCTTTGAGCATTCAATTGGACAAGATTTAGAGCCCTAGTCACATTTATGTTTTCAATCTGGCCCATAGTTGGTCCTAGATTGTATAAGTTTTGCCATTTTTTTATAACTGGGGCATTTATCATCCCTGATACTATGTGTATAGTCAGTCAGCCGTGCTGCCTTGCAAGTAGCACATTTTGGCTGCTGAGACTTATTTTTGCAATTTTTGTAATCGTGGCCAGTGACTGCACAGACAGGTTCTTTCTGAGTGCAGTCTCTGGCAATGTGACCATATTTATGACAGTTAAAGCAACTTTGGATAGGGAAATGTTCTCTAAATCTATGACTGGTCCAGCCAGCATAGATTCTCTGTTGTCCCTGCAATACCTTCCAAATTTTTGGTGTAATTTCTGCAATTATGTTGAGTTGTCCATTCCTTTTGTTTTTTGTTGCTCTTTTCAGCAGGAATTCAGCAGCAAATTCATCTATTGTCATTTCATTGTTAAAGTTTTTGAAGTAGATATCCATCATGAATTCTTTTTCTATTACTGACACAGGTACATCAAAGATTATAATATTAGGGTTTTTCCCTTTTGGTTTTTCAGGGAGCAAGCCCAGTTTTTCAATTTCAGGATGGTTTTCTATTTTTCTTAGATCTTCTTTGCTTGCTACCTCGATCAGGACTCCATTATTCCTGATTTTCCGCGTGTTGTTTATCTTTATTTCTCTCAGATGAGGCCTCAGTTTTGTTACCACTGTGTCCTTAACTGCCTCACTGGTTTTATGGGTAGAGTCACTTTTTGCTTTCAGAATAACAATGTTGCTTTCCTTGTTTATATTAGGTTGCTTAGTAGCTATTTGTTTTGCTTTAGTTATGTCCTGTTTGCTATTAACCTTTGCACATTGGGCATAGATTAGTGTGTTCATTGTTTTATAGTTGTTCTTCTCCTCAGTTGTAACCTCTAATTTTGATTTTAACACTTGGTTCTCTGTGTTTAATTAAATCAGGCGCTGCTCAAGCAGTGACCAACAGTTCACTATCTGCAGCCTAATTGCAGAAGTAATCCTGTTGGTTTGCTTGTGCATATATTCTTCTAGATACACTCTGGTTTCCTTTGCCTGTTTGATAGGGTCAGTCAAATTTGTTAGGTAGTCTAGTTTTACTTCTTCTTCTGTCTTTTGTTGCATCTCTGGAATTTCTATAGTTTCTTGATTTTTTCCTTTCCTGCCCTTCTTAATACTGAGGGGGCCAGGAGGCCAGCTATCCAGTTCGTTACCATTTTCCTCATTAACAGGGGCTTTCTCCCTGAGCACTCTAGCTTCATTTCCAGAGGAGTCTTCTAGGTCATTGTCCAGAATTTTGTCATTATTTGATTTTTCAGCCATAATTTCTGCATTAAATTCACTTTTAGCAATTTTCTGACGTTTTAAGTAGTGGTTTGAGGTACTTATTTCCACTGTAGGCCCACTAGAAATCGCGATTTTCAGGTTTTGGCGGGAAACGCCTGTAGACAAAGAAAACTATTTTATAAACTAAGTATAAGTTAATTCTGTCAGGAGTATTATATTTTCCATACAGAATAACCTTATCACGAGCCGTTTCAAGTATAATATATTCAAATTTCTCGACTTTTGAGACGTATTCAAATCAGTGGCTATGCCAGTGGGCTCGCTACCGCTGAAGCTGTAGCGATCGCGCTGGACAAAATCACTCTCAAAAGAGCAAAAATATGCAAATACAATCACAAAAACTATTCTTGCCCGACTTAATTTACTTACCTTCATCTGTGATACTCTTCAAACCTGAAAAATCCATGTTCTAATACTTGCCTAAATCGAAGATCGCGCAATATCGTCGTCCGCCGTTTACATCAAGTGGAGCTTCGTGCAGATGCGTCCGTACACTTCCGCGACCACAGCGACCTCCTCGGTACTACACTGACAGTGGTAGAGAATGAAAAGGACCTGGGGGTAATTGTGCAAGCAGATATGAAGTTTTCTGAGCAGTGCAGATGGTCTGCAAGATTAGCTCATGTGTCTTGTCAATGATAAACAGGAATTTTTCTAGCAGGGATAAGGAGGTGATTATCCCCTTGTATAAGGCAATGGTCAGGCCACAGTACTGTATACAGGTCTGGAGGCCTCATTTTAAGGAGGATGTAGAGCTGTTGGAACGAGTACAGAGAAGGGCAACAGATTAGTGAATGGAACAAAGATTTGCTCTTATGAAGAAAGGCTTAAGTTTTTCAAATTATAGTGTCTGGAGACTAGGCACATGCGAGGTGATCTGATTGAAGTGTATAAAGCCTTGAATGGTTTGAGCATGCTCAATGCTGATGGGATTCTTCCTCTTGCTCAGAATAATCACCTGAGAGGGCATAAATTCAAAGTGAGGAAAGACAATTGTAGGATAGATGTGCGGAAGTTTGCCTTTAGCCAGCGAGTGGTTGATTGCTGGAACAAACTTCCATCTGTCGTTGTAGAAGTTGATAGCTTAAACAGATTCAAGGCAGAACTAGACAAACATTTGGAGCGGGTGGATGAGTGAAATAAGGGGGGGGTGAGTTTTTTTCTTTTCTTTTTTTTTTTTTTGGCTGATGCTATATAAGCTTGCTTTCTTGCATCATGTGCCCATAGTTAAGGTGTACCAACAACATTAGAACACCTTAACTATGGCATTCTGTGAGCAGTCCAGAATATACTGTCATATTACTGCCACTCTTAAACCAGTACCTAATAATCATTTCTTTTCAAAGTTCGTCTTATAACATCCCTCTTGTGAATCAAGTACTTTATATGGACTGGAGTATCACATTTACTGGTTCTAACAGCAACACATATGAACTTACAACCCATAAGGGGCAATTATTGCTGGGCATAATTGTCCCATATGGGTTGCAAGTTCATAACTACACATTATAACTACCATTTTGAATACATAAACCATTGGTTGTGTGTAATTTTAGTTATTTTAAATAATAGTGTCCTTCTCAGATAAGTCATTCTCAGAGAGGAATGATAGTTGAATATCATGTGGGAAAAAATGTCTATGCATGTTACTGTTCAGGAATTAAACATCTCCAGGTTTACAAATGGCAACGTGCTGTGCCAGTTGTAAAGTGATGAAAATCCAGAGGTGGCATTAAGCATAAGAAATGAAACATTAACTTAAAGGAGATAATGAACCTCAAGATGATTGATTAACACATGCACTAAAGCAGTCATTACTGATGCACTAAAGGAATCATTACTGCCAAAGGCACACCAACACCATCAATTTCTTTGAATAAATACATTTGTTCATAACTGCAAGTGTCCATGACTTTTAGTAGGATTGTGTGAGAGAGAGAGAGAGATCACAAAAATGAAAATAAGATCTCCAGTGTTTGAACAGGTCACAGTTCATAGTTAATTCACTGCCTCCAAAGAAGGTAGTGAAGTAGATTTCAAAACATTAGCTATGTTTTAATATCGCTATTAAAATTATAAATCAATAAATTTCATTCAACTGGAACAAAGAATTTGTCTGTGATTCCCAGAAAAGCATACACAACTTCTAAGCATAACATTTCTCATATAAAAAAATATATACTTTTATAGCATATATACCTCCAAGTTTCTGTAGTGAAATAATTACATTACATGTTTAAAGCATGTAAATACTATTACTTTTTCTAAATGGATGGAAGCAACTACATATAATAACTGTTGATATAATAACACTTGTTTCCACTGTGTATTTTGATCCTTAATTCTATTCCTAAAAATTTTTTTTCCATCTAAAATGAGGTTTTCACTTTCGGTCATATTTACAACATTTCTTAAGTAAAAATAACATGAGATTTCCATATCAAGCATTGATATTTTGGTGAATTCTGTTTTTCTTAGCAAACATTAAATATTTAATGAAATAAAAGTGTGAAAAATGTGTGCACAACTACACTGGTGTTCAAAGAAAGTGCATCACCTAGGAATTTTACATTTCTAACCCTTTTTCACGATGGTATGTTACAATAACTAGCATCACAAATAGAATTATAAACAAAAGATATTTATTAACAGTTAAGGCAAAGCTAAGTAATATTTGACAGGTGCTCTCAAAATATTCCAAAATGAGCATTTGCAACCTTTATACAACAGTTTTGGTAAGCACGACAATTATGGCTGAAATGTTATCAGAAGCCCTCAGTTTGCTTCAGTTTATCATTTAAATGGAAAACAAAATGAAAAGTTCACCAGATACAAACTAATATTTAGTTGAACAGCCTCTGGCCCTGATGACAGCAGCACACCAACCAGGCATTGACAAGATCAATTTCTGAAGATAATCAACTGATAGTTTGTGATTCCAAACATGAATTATGGCTTCCTGAAGTTCACAAAGGGTCTTTGGTTTCTTTCTGGCAACTGCAGATTCCACACGATGCCAATAGTTCTCTATAGGATTCAGGTCTGGGCTGTTTCCTGGCCAGCTAAGGGTTATAATGGACCATTCTTCGAACCATTTTGTCACCTGTAACAAATGTAAAAACATTACTGTCGAACCTCTAATGAAGAAATGACTCTAAAGTTTCATTTCTTCATTAGAGAGCTACAGAAGTGCCTACTTACACTTTTCGCCCGATGACAAGGAGCAGAGTCATCCTGAAAGATGCAGTTACTTGGCAGGTTGAAATGATCTCTAATGGTCGGCAGCAATTTGCCTTCCAATATAGCCAGGTATTCAATGGCATTTACGGAACCTTTGCCCCCATATCATTTGGCTGGTAGGGAATTTCACTGTAAACACCATACAGTCTGGATGATATTCTTCACCATGTCTACGGCAAATTGTTTGTCTCCCATGAGAGCCATGCAGGTTGAATTTCTTCTCATCTGAGAAAATAACTGACTTCCACTTGAAGTTCATTTGACATGCTCCTTACACCAAATTAATCGGGCCTTTTTCATTTTTTGTGTGAGGAGGGGCTTCTTAGGATGACGGGCTACAAGTTCATTTTTGAAGAGGCGTCTTCTAACTGTTACTGTACTTACTATCACTCCTTATGTTCTTCCCATTCCTGTTTCAGCTAAGACGAAGAAACTTTATGGGTTTTAAGGCATAAGCACTTCAAAACATGGACCTGTTTTGGCAGAGAGACTTCTCAATTGACTTTTTTCCTATCAGCAGAACCAGTATTCTTGAGTTTGGAAAGAAATCTACTCACTGTTGATTGATTACAAGACACTCTATAAGCAATATGACAGGAAGAACATCCTTCCTCATGTAAAGCAACAATAGAACTCTTTCTTCGTGACGTCAACTGCATAACTCGCTAGCTGACACAAGCAAGAAATGACTGCAACTCTTGCAGAGCATGCTTATATAGCCGAAAGTAACAGCTAATGCAATATTATGTCATCACCTAGGTGTGTCAATCTTATCTGATGCAATCTGTAAGAAATATTCCATATACTTACATTATTTGGATGACAATTACAATTTTAAGGGGTGATGCACTTTCTTTGAACACCAGGTATATGCAAACTGTTTGAATGTGTTAAAAAAAATTTCTGAGAGTAGGCAAACATCATTTGCCTACTCTCAGAACTGGAATTTGGGGAGTACAATGTGTACAGAAAGGATAGACAGGATAGGAAGGGAGGAGGTGTTATGCTATTAATTAAGAAAAACATAAAATCAAAAGAAGTGCATCCAGTTGATATAGATGAACAGTGTACTGTTGTGTCAGTTTGATGTGACATAAGCCCTGCGAAAGCAAAAATAAGAGTAGGATTGTGTTATATGCCTAATGACTCGAATGAGTACAATGAACAATTGTACAGAGGAACAGAGTGGGCTAGTAAATCAGAATGTCTTATAATAGGGGATTTTAACTTCCCAGATATTAACTGGAACTTGTGGGTTAGTCACTCACACACTAGTAAGACTTTTGTGGATTTATTGAATGATTGTTTTCTACAGCAGCATGTTCGAGAGGCAACCAGAGAGGGTAATACTCTTGATCTGGTTATCAGCAGTGATCATTCGTGTATTAAGAATTTGCAGGTAAGGAACCACTAGGTGGCAGTGATCACAGTGTACTGATGTGGGATTACTTAAAGATATAATTACCATCAGGGGTAAAGGAAAGGGTTTTTGCTTCCGTAAAGGTAAGTACAGTGGTCTCAGACAGTTTTTAAATTTGTACAGTGGGATCAACTGACCATGTTACCAACAGTAAATTCTAAGTGGAAAGCATTCAAGGAATTAATCATGGATGCTACTAAAAGTTTCATACCTATTAAGAAATATTGTTCAAGGTTTAGGCCTAAATGGTTATCAAATGAACTAATGAGACTCGTCACAGAGAAAAAAAATGCATGGGATGCACATAAATTATCAAGCGACTCAGAAGCTTATGGCAGATATAAGCTAGTCTATAATAAGGTCACAAAGGAGGTTAGTCAGTCGAAGGCAGATTACGAGAAATCTTTGAAAAAAGATGCTAAGAAAAACAGCAAGGATTTCTTTACTTATATAAACTCTAAAAGGAAGAGGATGAATCTGATTGGTCCAATTGATATCAATGGTTCGACTGTTGATGACCCTGCTCAGATAGCAAACAAACTAAATGAGTATTTTGCATCTACATTCACACATGAGGAGTTATTAAGGTTTAAAAATGGCAGAAGGTTATCAAATTGTAGCAAGGTGCTTAATGATTTTGTAATAACTGAGAGCAAAGTGGAGGAGAAATTGTTGAAGTTAAACATAAGAAAAGCACCTGGGGTGGATGGGATCTATTCAGTTATATTAAAAGAGGCGGCAAAGAACTAAGCAAACCCTTAGCCATAATTATGAGAGCATCCTTGGACTCAGTGGAGGTCCCCACGGACTGGAGATGTGCAAATGTATCCCCGATTCACAAAGGGGGATCGAAGGGTGACACAAGTAATTACAGACCAGTTAGTTTAACTTCTGTTTCGGGTAAAATAATGGAGTCACTGGTTAAAGATGCATTGCAGGATCATCTAGACAAGACTGCAGCAATAATTCAGACACAGCATGCATGCATTTGTTAAGGGAAAGTCTTGTCTGACAAATTTGATAGGATATTATGATGTGGTTACAAAGGAACTGGATGCAAAAATAATTTTGATATCATATATTTGGATTTCAGGAAAGCTTTCGACACTGTTGTGCATGGAAGACTATTCTACAAATTGGAGCAGAATGGTATTAAGGATAAGTTGCTACAATGGATAAAAGGATGGTTGAGTGGGAGAAGTCAGAGGGTGGTAATCAATGGGTGCTACTCTTCGTGGACTAATGTTTATTAGTGGAGTTTCACAGTGTTCGGTGTTGGGTCCTCTGTTGTTTTGTATATTTATCAATGATATTGATGAAGGTATATCAGGCTTAGTGTCGAAGTTTGCAGATGATACAAAGGTTGGCAGGGTTTTTAATGACAGTAATGGCAGTGTGCTACTGAAACAGGATCTAGATAATTTGGGCAGATGGGCTAAGAAGTGGCAACTGAAATTTAACCTTGACAAATGCAAAGTACTGCATATGGGTAGAAGTAACCCCAGAGAAACATACCAACTGTTTGGTACTACACTTAAGATATAGAAAATGAAAAAGACCTGGGAGTAATTGTGCCGTCAGATATGAAGTTTTCTGAGCAATGCAGACAGGCTGCCAGGGCAGGTCATCGGGTTTTGTCAATGATATATAGGAATTTTGCTAGCAGGGAAAAGGAGGTGACTGTCCCTCTGTATAAGGCAATGGTCAGGTCAAGCCTTGAGTACTGCATACAGGTCTGGAGGCCTCGTTTTAGGAAGGATGGAGATTTGCTTGAGCATGTGCAGAGAAGGGCAACAAGATTGGTGAAGGGAATGAAGGGATCTTCTTACCAAGAGAGGCTTGGTAAGTCTCCTAGTCTCCAGCCACTGCAAGTTCTGCAAATTGCAGTGGCTGGAGACTAGGCATCTGCACGGTGATCTGATTAAGGTGTATAAGACCTTTAAAGGTTAGGTAAGGAAATAATAGGAAAAGAAATAAAATGAATGGGTTGAGCACGCTGAATTCTGATGGGATCCTTCCACTTGTTCAGATTACGAACCTAAGGGGGCATAAATTCAAATTAAGAAAAGACAGATGTAGAATAGATGTGCGGAAATTTTCCTTTAGCCAGCAGGTGGTTAATTGCTAGAAAAAACTTCCGTCTGTTGTTGTGGAAGTTGATAGGTTAAATAAATTTAAGGAGGAACTGGACAGGCATTTGGAGAGAATGGTGTTATTTATTTATTTTATTTTTTTTTGGCTGATGCTGCATAAGCTCATACATATGCTTTCTTGCATCACATGCCACTACTACTACTACTATTTACTATAAACCATAATGGGAGAAAATATATCTGACCATTCTATGGGTTTACGTTTCCAAATCTAAAACAATCAATGCCACAAGACAAAGGTTATCATAATAATGACAGGAACAAAAATTCACAGTATCATAACTAAAACTGATAAATATTTTTGTAGTACTTTTTACACTGCTTGTTATTGTTATTTGGTTTTTAGGAGCATTAGCAATTAGTGCCATATTGCTCCAGGGATATGCGGTGATCATTCCCTGACCTTTCTGCATCCTCCGTATTTGGTGGTCACGGGCTCAAAAGCCGGTCTAATCAAGAAGCGTGTGCTACGCACTGCTGCTCCTGCCCACCTGGCTATGGAGGTGCCTTTTACACTGCATACCCACTGAAGGGAGAACCAATTCTACCAGTGATTTCCAAGTAGGAGAATAATATCAAACAGCAAAGTGAAGTTACATTTTTTGAGAGCATGAACACTACAGTTAAATTTCTCATCCACTGCAACAAAATTTTTATTCAACATCCATTTAACTTCAAATTGAAAAAAACAGTATAAATATATTTAAGGAATTTTTTTCCTTCTTAAAAATTAGCCCAATTAAAGAAAAAGAAATTATCAAATTAATGAAAGACCTGCTGAAGATCTTTTGCTTGTTTATAATGCCTTTTCGCTTCATCATTTAACTTTTGAATTTTGGGAGTAATGTTGTATCCTAAAACTCGCAACTGACGAACTTCTCTCATTAAAGAAACCAAGCGAGGACTATAATTCACTTCTGGATGGCCTCTTGCACTCAGAGATATCACTGCTTGACCTGTATCTAGCCTAAAATGTTAAATTCACATACTTGTAGAGACTAACAAATTCAAGTTATTTAATAGAATATATAAATACAAATCAAGCACAAAACAAAAGCCTAATACTGAAAGTCTATCAGAGGTTAGCAAAATAAATTGACAACTGAAATAAGATCACTCTGAATATAAATAACTTATATATCAATTTACATTTGAAGTTAAATGTAAACATTTTATGGTGAAGGTAAAAAAAGCCAACACGAGAACCATGGCAAACTACAGGAAACTTACTGGACAAACTGGTTTGCCACTATCACAGTTTTTCCCTGCATTCTTGGTAAACAAACAGTGCATGTTATCAGTAACGGCATTAGAAGTCAAAAACGATATATTAATTGACACATAGGAGTAACAGACGATGTACTGACTGGTGCGAGAACATAACAGACAATAACACTGTAGCATTAAGTGATTGATTATGTTATGATACACATATATATAAAGAATTTTTCTTTCTTTTCCTATTATTTCCTTACCTAACCTTTAAAGTTAGGTACGGAAACCATTTCCTATTAATTCCTAACCTAAGATTTAAGGTCAAGTTAGCAAATATAGTGAAATATAAAGATCCCTTGGTAAAGCTTTTCTTTTTTTCATAACATAACCTTAATGGTTATGTTAGGAAACTTAACCTTAAAAATGTACAGTAATATGGTTTTAATAGCAAAAACACTCATGAACCCCAATACTCTGCTTTTAATAATAAGAAAATCTAATCATTAGTCTATCATGCCCACATGGCAATCAATATATTGTTCTCGACTTCCACTGCCACTACTGATAACACACACTGTTTGTTTACCGAGAATTCAAGAAGAAACTGTGGTAGCGGCAAACCAGTTCGTCCAGTAAGTTCCCCATAGTTGCCGTGGTTCTTGTGTTGGCCTCCTTTACCTTAGCCCATTTTATTTATTTTGCAGCATAAAATGTTTTGGAAACTGTGTACATTTATTATTTATCTGCATCAAGTAGTAAAGTCAAAAATTGTGAAACTTTTGAAAGAGCTGCTGAAGAATGCAGTGCCTGTGGGATTTACATGTCTGCATATGCAAGGATATGTATGAGCATACATAGTCAGTCACCAGTTTGGGCATTTGTGGCAAGTTTTTATAGACCAGGATAGGTAGACAGCTTTGTGTTCTCCACTGGATACAGTAAAAATTCAGACAGAGAAGTAAGAAGTAGATTTATAATTAGTGAAAAGTCTGAATTATAGACAAATAAGATGGGATAAAAAATAAGATCATTTTTCAAAAATGTTTCTATTCAATACAAATTTGAATACAATGACATCAAACCAAACAGAAGACAAATAGTACAGTTTTTAAACAACAAACTTTAATGTGTAAGACATTAATAACAACAAATTTAATAATATATATATATAAAGATGATGATCCCTTCCCAATCATATTTCCTTTTTGAGAAAATGGGAAATATTCTATGAAGCAAACATTCCATTGTATTGCTATTTCATAACATCATTCTTTGTTTCACTCATCCCTTAAAAATATTTTTTGAATTTCTCATCAGAATTATCAAATTTAATAAGAGTATCCAGGCAAATTCTACATTCATGTAATTTAACTTTTTCTTCTTTATGTTCTTCTTCTTCTTCACTACCAGTTTCATGTACAGATTTTTCACCTGAACTTCTATTGCTATTCTTCTGTTATCATATTATATCCAGCCTCATCTTCTTTTTCTTCTATCCAAATTTTTAATATCCCAAATTAATGTCATTTTTTGCCACTGTTGTGCAACACATTTTGACAATCTTCATTTTTGATTCCATGTAAATCAATAAGAACATCAATAAAGAAGTATGTGTGAAAATTACTAAATGTGATAAATATTTAAAAAGTTAAAAACTTATACACTTAACACAATGTTAAACAATTCTAAATGGTTTCCTGAGTTCCTGAAATATAAATTAGACAATAGACTTAAACCTACTCGTAGCAAAAGACAAACCTAATATACCAAATACTACTGCATGCTTGTCACTATTTCAGATCCAATGTTAAGTATCCATTATCATCACAAAGATAACAGAAAAACAAGCAAAAAATAACTAACTTAAGAAGAAAATACCATAAGTATGATGTACTAATGGTCAATTAATTAAAAAATTAGATGTGTTATCTTTCTGTTCTTGTTTTCTTAATTTAGTCATTTTTTCACTCTTCTTTCTCTTAGCATTGGCCTGATAATAAATACTTAATACTAGATCTTAAATTCTGACAATAATGTAATATTATTTAGTATATTCAGCTTTCCTTTTGATAGGAAATAAGTTTGTCTTTTGTCTAATTCCTACTTCAGGGATTCAGTACACCACTTAAAATTACATGAAGAACATGGAACCAGGTGTAAAAGTTTCTTAAATTTTGGAAAATTGTACACTTGATACAAGTGAATTATTTAATAGTGGTTCCAAACCTTTTTTCTTTTGTGGTATACTATGTCTCATTCATTCTTCATGTGGCTTACTTGACCCCCCCCCCCTTTGTGTATTCAATAATGATTACAATTCTCATACTTGTTGAACTTTTTCTTTAATGTAAATTAATTAATACCTCTATGAATACAAAAATTATTATTTGATCATTTGTATTTAATTTATTTTAAGCAATAATCACTAAAATTTCAAATTTAATATTACAAGAACGAGTTTAATACATGAGTATTAAACAAAATTAATAGGAGACTTACTATACAGGAAAAATGTGGTTATAATGCTAGAGCTATTAAAAATAGAGAACACTTAAAGAAACAAATAATTGCAAAAAATTAATGCTGTTAACAGGATTATAGGTATACAGTGCCATTTTGTTCCTGTGAAACTAAGCAGCCCTATTTCAAAATAAAAATTAAATTATATATGTAAAATATAAAATAAGAAAGGAAAGAAAAGACCAGAGCAACACCTACCTCCAAAGGAGTGAACACAGAACATACAGTTCTTTGCCAAAAGAGATATACACCCAAACCACCAAACAATGAGCACCACCTATGTAATAACATAAAAATACCAAAAAAGAAACAGGGAACTCACAAGCATTATCCCTTGAAAGGAACACCAGCATTTGTGAACTCCAAAAACAAATGTATTTCAATTATTGTTCACTATCACAGCCAAATATCAATGGGTGTTATGATCCCAGACACAGAGAGAAATAACAACCCAACAAAACTCATAAAATTTTAATAGCTTCAGAGACTTGTTGCTGATGGGCATCGCACAATTGTTCATTCCTGGAAACAGTGGATTTGCTGGGGTGAAGTGGCACAGTTGCTGCAGGGGACCCAAAATCATGGGCCCTGGAGACACAGAGAGAAATAACAACCCAACAAAACTCATGAAATTTTAATAGCTTCAGAGACTTGTTGCTGATGGGCATCGCACAATTGTTCATTCCTGGAAACAGTGGATTTTCTGGGGTGAAGTGACACAGTTGCTGCAGGGGACCCAAAATCATGGGCCCTGGAGACAGTGTATGCCAGAACCCCAAACTACTTAAATCCAGCACGGAATCCTGGGTTTGACAGCAGACAAGCAGATGCTCCAATCAACTTTACAGGAATTTTTGGCTTAAGTGTTTTCGTGGCTGAAATGTTGATAGGAAGTTGAGAAAGGTAGCAAAATACTCAAAGCTCTTCCAGATATTGCAAGATATCCTTCTTCCATGAATTGTCAAACTGCAGATAGAGAAAGATTGTTAAATTTCATTTTAAATGTTGTGTTTCAAGATAACTTGAAAAATTCTTCCACAAGATTAAGATTTGATGCATTGTTGAAGAGATCTGAGGAAGAAAAGTAGCATGTACACCATCCACTCATATTCCTTCATAGAAATATGATGGAAAGTAACTGTTTATGCAAAGTAAATAAGTGTGTAATAAAAATTCTTTCAGACACTAGATTTCTATTAACACTGTTTATCTAACTTCTGTTTCTATCCACAAACTTGTCCATTGGAAATAAAATTAGAACACAAAATCAAAAATGATAACATTTCTTCACAACCATCAGTGGAGTCTCACAATTCTTCTAAAATAACTGTAGGAAGTTCATTGCTGGTCCTAAATTTACTTTTTGCAACAGCAATATTACAGAGGGAAAAAAAATTATGGGAAAAAATCAGACATGCTACATGCTCTGATGAGAAAGTGAATTTTACCATTTTATTTTGATAACTGGGTTTAGACTACTCTACAGAAATCAGAATTATCTCTTTATAGGAAATCCATCAATATAACAATGTTTGTGTCAAAATAACAGTCAACAACATAACATGATGGTGCTATCTGAAACTGTTTCTGCTTCAACAATAAAGGATTGTACTATTTCTTTACTAGGATGTTTGGTTTTGAGCCAGAAGTGATATAACCATGACTTTTTGCTTGTCCAACACACACACACACACACACACACACACACACACACACACACACACACACACACACACACACACACACACACACACACACACACACACACAAAAGCCTTGGCTTCATGCAAATCTGGCTGCATACCTAGACATATTTCACTGAATGACAGGGCAGTTGCCCTGTCATTCAGAAACAGGGCTGTTTCTGCAATGCATTCAGGAATGAAAACATGGTATGCATGTTCTGGATCCCATAAGCAATCTTCAAATTCCTGCACTCATTTTTAGAAATTATCTAAAAACAACGACGACACCCACCATAGATGGCCTTTGTTCATCTATGGCAGTTGTCGATTGTGGTGTGATCCTGTATTACAGAAAAACTGTGAACCGGGAAACTGATATAACAGCAAAACAATCATTTTTATTTGATTTACCATCAATAAATAACAAATAGAACCATAATACCCTATAGATTTATCTTTAATGGCACTTTGAACCTCGAAACACCATTTGTTAAATTGATCCTTGTGATATTCTTGAAACTCTTCTATAATTTCCTGAATATCTTTTGCCAAGTTCTTATAAAAAGCAATGTCAGATAATAAGGCCTGAGATACTCTGCTAACTTCTTTAACCTATATATAAAAAAAAAAAATGTGTAATAAGATGAAGTAAAATTAAGCACTTCATTTAAAAAGCTAACAAATCAAATGGATTGTAAGATAAAAGCAGTCAAACAAAATTTCTTTCAAATGAATATAATAAAATGTTTAAATATCTCTTTGACCAGATAATTTAATAAATATTTATTAAATTGGATTCGATTTTTTTTTTTATGAAAACCCCAAACACAAAAGGTATTAGAACCTATATACTTAGTAGGTCTGACGTAGCCGAGTGGTCAGGAGCGAGAGTGCATAGCACGAGTTCCTTGAGTGACTGGGGTTCAAGCCCGTGACTACTAAATACGATAATTTGTATTGATGATTTATTGTAAACTCTACTGACTTGGTTGTCGTGCCGGAGTATAAACAGAAAATTTATTTGGGCCTGACGTAGCCGAGTGGTCAGAAGCAAGAGTGCATAGCATGTGTTCCTTGAGTGGACCGGGGTTCAAGCCCGTGACTACTAAATACAATAAATATTTGTATTGACAATTTATTGTAAACTCTACTGACTTGGTTGTTGTGCCGGAGTATAAACAGAATATTTTTACTTAGTACCATGCATGGGTTAAAGGTTGAGAAGATGAAAGAAGTTACTTATTGATATTAGATTTAAATTTCTGTAGACTGTAATTGTCAGAAAATATGTGTAGAGAGGGTGAAGGAATAAATGAGGAAGAAGTTAATTCTGTGAGTTTGAAGTTGGACAGTGAAAGGATGCTGACTGGTTGCAAAACATGTGTTCGGACTGGTATGGAAGAGAGAGGGGGAATTATAGAAGCCAATTTAGAAGAACAGTGTCCATGGAAGTATCTACAGAAAGGCATTTAGCAGAAACAGAATGTTTATGAGAAAGACTTTGTAAGAGATGGATCATAAATTAAATTAGCCCCTCTTTTGAATGGAGTCTATAAGCCTGGGAGAGGGTATGGGTGCACCATCCCAGATGTAGGAACAATATTCCAAATTACCCATCTATGGACAAATACAAAATTATAATTAATTTAATATTTATTAATTTAAAATTAATAAATATTATATGAGCTACAAGAAATTTATATATGTAAGTTAAGTTGATTAATGGCCAATCTCTAGCAGAGTCTCTCCAGTCTCTGTCTCATAGATGTTCTGTTTCTGTTGCATGTCTTTTCTATAAATAAAAATAACTGAGGTGTATAAGGCCTTGAATGGTTTGAGCAAGCTCAAAGAGTACAGAGAAGGGCAATAAGATTTGTGAAGGGAACAAAGGGCTGCTTTTATACCCAGAAAGGCTTCAGTTTGGAAAACTGCAGCATCTAGAGACCTGCAAGGTCTCTAGATGCACTATGCAACAAAAGTATAAATACAGTGGTATCAAAGAATTAAAAAAGGACTTCACAAAACACTAAACACCGCAACTTCAAAGCCTTAAACACCTCTAATTGAGGTGTTTAAGGCTTTGAAGGGATTGAGCATGCTCAATGTTGATGAGATTCTTTCTCTTGCTCAGACTACAAACACGAGAGGGCATAAATTCAAATTGAGGAAGGATGGGTGCAGAACAGATGTGTGTAAGTTTGCCTTCAGCCAACGGGTGGTTGATTGCTGGAATAAGCTACCATCCACTGTTGTGGAAATGGATAGTTTGAATCAATTCAAAGAAAAACTAGTCAAATTAATGGATGGGATGGATTTGATTTATTTTATTTTTTTGGGTTGATGCTGTATAAGCTTGCTTTCTTGCATCACTTGCTACTACTAATACTAATACTAAGTACTATACAAGTAGGGGTATGTCACAGGCCAAATTAGCATTAGTAGAGGATACGATGCAAGAAAGGAAGCTTACGCAGCATCAGCCAAACAAAAAAAAAAAAAAAACCTCCAATTTCACCCCTCCATTTTTTCCAAATGCCTGTCCAGCTTAGCCCTAAATTTATTTAGGCTATCAACTTCCACAACAAAAGATGGAAGTCTGTTCCACCAATCAATTATCCGCAGGCAAAAAAGCAAATTTCCGCACATCTATTCTACAACTGTCTTTCATCAATTTGAATCTGTGCCCCCTCAGGTTCTTAATCTGAGCAAGAGGAAGAATCCCATCAGCATTCAGCTTACCCAACCCATTCAAGGCCTTACATCCCTCAATCAGATCACCTCGCGGGTGCCTACTCTCCAGGTGCTGCAATTTGCAGAACTTAAGCCTTTCTTTGTAAGAGCACCCCTTTGTTCCCCTCACCAATCTTGTTATCCTTCTTTGTACTCGTTCTAGCAACTCTACATCCTTCCTAAAATGAGGCCTCCAGACCTGTACACAGTACTCTAGGTGTGGCCTGACCATTGCCTTGTATAATGGGATAATCACATTCCTGTCCCTGCTAGCAAAATTCCTATATATCATTGACAAGATTCCATGACCTGCCCTGGCAGCCCATCTGCACTGCTCAGAGAACTTCATATTTCATTGCACAATTATCCCCAGGTCTCTTTCACTTTCCACTTCCCTGAGTGTAGTACCACACAGTTGTTAGGTTTCTCTTCGGTTATTGCTACCCATATGCAGTACTTTGCATTTGTTAATGTTAAACTTCCATTTGCAATTCTCAGCCCATTTGCCCAACTTATCTAGATCCAGTTGGAGCAGCTACTGTTTTTAATGTCATTAACAACCCTACCAAACTTTGTATCATCTGAAAACTTCTATACCTTCATCAATATCATTGATAAATAAACAAAACAACAATGGGTCCAACACCGAACTCTGGGGAACTCCACTAATAACATTTGTCCACGAAGAGCAGTGTCCATTGATTACCACTCTCTGTAATCTCCCACTCAACCATCCCTTTATCCATTGTAGCAAATTTCCCTTAATGCCATACCTCTCGAATTTGTACAGCAGTCTTCCACGTGCAACAGTATCAAAAGCTTTCCTGAAATCCAAGTATTAAAGAAATTATTTTTGTCATTCAGTTCCTTTGTGACCACATCATAGTATCCAATTAAACCAGTCAGACAAAACCTCCCTTTAACAAACCCATACTGTATCTTAACTATTACTGCAGTCTTGTCTAGATGATCCTGCAATGCCTCTTTAACAAGTGAATCCATTATTTTCCACAGAACACAAGTTAAACTAACAGGTCTACAGTTACTAGTGTCACCTTTTGAACCCCCTTTGTGAATTGGTGATACATTTGCACACCTCCAGTCCATGGGGACCACCCCCGAGTCCAAGGAAGCTCTCATAATTATGGCTAAGCTGATAAAATGAAAGAGTATTTTGCTTACTTCCTTTGCTGCCTCCTTCAATATAACTGCATAGATCCCATCCACCCCAGGTGCCTTTTTTATGTTTAATTTCAACAATTTCTCCTCCACATTGCTCTCAGTTATTACAAAATCACTCAGCTCCCTGTTAGTGTTTGATAAAGTTCTGGCACTCCCCTCATTGAATAACTCCACATGTGTGAATGTAGATGCAAAATACTCTTTCAGTTTATCAGCTACCTGAACATGATCATCATTAGTCAAGCCATCTATGTTAAGTGGTCCAATCCGATTCATCCCTTTCCTTCTCGAGTTTACATAAGTAAAGAACTCTTTGCTGTTTTTCTTTGCATCCTTTGCCAAGGTTTTCGCGTAATCTGAATTCGCCTACTTAACCTCCTTTGTGACTTGATTACAGACTAGTTTATATCTGCCATAGGCTTCTGTGTCACCTGATACTTTATATGCATCCCAAACATTTTTCTTCTCTGCCATGAGCCTCATTAGTTCATCTGACATCCATTTAGGTCTAAACCTTTAACAGTATTTCTTAGTTGGAATGAAAAGCCTAGTAGCCTCCAAAATTAAGTCCCTGAAGGCTTCCCATTTAGAATTCAATGTTGGTAACATCATCAGTTGATCTCACTGTACAGAATTTAAAAACTGTCTGAGACCACTGTAGTCACCTTTAAGAAAAGCAATAGCCCTTTCATTTAGCCTTGATGGTATTTACATCTTTAAGTAATTCCCACATCAGTACATTGTGATCACTGTCACCCAATGGTTCTTTTATCTGCAAATTCTTAATGAATAATCACTGCTGATAATGAGATCAAGAGTATTACTCCCTCTGGTTGCCTCTCAAACATGTTGCTGTAGAAAATAGTCATCCAATAAATCCACAAAAGTCTTGCTAGTGTGCGAGTAACCAACCCACAATTTCCAGTCGATATCTGGAAAGTTAAAATTCCCCATTGTAAGACATTCTGATTTACTGGCCCACTCTATTTCTCTGCACAATTGCTCATTATACTCATCAGATTCATTAGGCCTATAACACACACCTACTCTCATTTTTCCTTTCCCGGTGCTTATGTCAGAGTAAACAGACTCAACATTGCATTGCTCCCTTCCTCCTCCCTTCTGATTGAGGTGCTTAAGGCTTTGAAGGGATTGAGCATGCTCAATGTTGATGAGATTCTTTCTCTTGCTCAGACTACAAACACGATCTATCTATTGCCTTATACTATTGTATAAAGCAATAGATAGACCAAGCCTTGAGTACTGAAGAAAGGTTTCGAAACCTCATTTTAGAAAGGATGCAGGATTTGTTAGAATTTGTGCAGAGAAGAGTAAAAAAGGTTAGTTAAGGATACTAAAAGGTTCTCTTACCAAGAATGAGTTCAATTCTGTAAACTGTCGAATCTGACATATCTGACTGAAGTGTTTATGGCTTTAAATGGATTGAGTAAACTAAATACTGAAGGCATTTTTACTCTTTCTCAGCAACAACATACAAAAAAGAGACATAAATTTAAATTGGAAAAAGTTGACTGCCGGATAGATGTGTAAAAATTTACTTTTAGCTAGAAGTAACTGATTTTCGAAATAGATTTTCAAATGATATTGTGGAAGTGGGTAGTTTCAATAAATTTAAAGAAGAATTAAACAACTTATTCGAATGGATGGGAAAATGAAGGGCAAAGGTGTGTGTGTGTTTTAGGCTAATGTTGTATAAGCTTGCTTTTGCATCACTTTGCCACTACCAGTGCTGATACTAATAATCTAAGACAGCAAAGGCCAACAAGGAGTAGATAGTACATCAAGGAACACCTGGCACCTAGCAGTCAATATGCAAGGCCTGGGAAACAATGGACATTTCTAAACCATCAAGAATTACTATTAAAAAAATGGGTTAGAACCAAGGAAGTTGTTACTCCTCAACAACACACCAGGACACCCACAGACTCTTAACACATATTGAGGCTGTGTTTCTGCCACTAAACACAACTTCCATTCTGCAGCACAAGGATTAGGACACTGTCAGAGCATCAAGACGCACTACTTATGTTGCACATTTAGTCAGTTAGTTAAAGATACTGAAGGATCAGACATAATCCGTGAGGAACACACAGAAGGCATATAGCATTATGAAGAGCAACAACAATACTGACAAGTCTTAGCAAGAAATCCCTTCTAACAGTACAAACAGTGTATGGCAGACATTTTGCAGATGGATGTCACTAATGTCTACATCATATTTGGGGAGTGTGCCAGCAGTCATCAGTGACATCAAAGTGTGGTCAGCAGCACCAGATTTGAAGAAATCAATATGGAAAATTTATAGCAGTTGATGTAGTCTCATGAAAAACCACAGAGAAAAGATGAGCTTCATCAGAATCACATGCAGAAGGCTGATGGGATGGATGATGAAGAGGATCCAGAAGAGAACCCCTTAGAAAATCAAAGTTCTTCAGTAAGGACTGACCTGATTCAGGTCTGGAAGATGAGTATTACATTTAAATTTATTAACAATACTGAACATTTTTATCAATATTTAGTATTTTTGTTATTTGTTAGTGTTTTCTCAGATTAACAATGCATGTTTGTTACCTTTTATTAAAATCTATCATCATGAAAATAATGTATTTATATCACCATTTTGCACAAATTTCTCTTGGAGTAAGATTTTCAGGAACCAATCTGTCATGTAAAGTGATTTATAACCACACTAAAATAGTTTAAAATCCAAACAGACTATATGTCATAATCTATAAGTTATAGTTTGCATCAAAAATTTTAAATTTTTAACAATATTTATGAGTGCCATCAACATGCATTTTCAAGTGCTTGGAAACTGGCAACCACCCATTTATTTATTTATTTATTTTTTTTTTTATGAAAACCCCAAAGATAAAGGTATCAAAACCTATAGTACTTAGTACCGTGCATGGGTTGAAGGAGAAGTATGGGGGGGGGGGAATGCCGGAAACTTTGCTCTAGAGACTAAACATGGGTTTCACCACTTCAAGCCTCCAATAAGCAAAGTGGTTGTATTTCACCGGTTGATGAAAGTCATCTACCACCTCCAAGTAAACTCCTTAAAATTTTCCAGATTTTAGAGAGGTATACCTAGTGCTTAAGTGAGGAGTACGCTTCAATAAATACTAGGCATAAACAACTGGACTTATTTAGATCTGTAAACATTTATAATCACTTTCTTGTTCTTTAATTTGTTTTTGCAGGTAACAGGATTTAAACTGTATGGATAATGCAATGGCTTAATTCCGACAGCAGTAAAAATCTTACCTTTTTAAAAAAGTATACAAAAACTTACCTTTTTTACAAAGATAAGGAAAAAACTACAAACTTCCTTCGTAATGAGTTGCCCTGGTATCACACTACTTTTGACAGACAACTTTTGCTATACTGGAAAATGATTTTGTACACAGGAAAAATGTAGAAGAATTCTTTACAACTGTTTTGTCTGTGTGTCGTCACCATATACCATCTGCTATCTGATGAAGGACCAGTTAGTCCTGAAACAGGCTGTCGTACCAGTCTCATCTGTTATACAAATAGCAGTTAATCCTTCTTAGAGGCCATGTATTTGAAAGTAGTGACAAAACTACTGCAGCTCAATGCAAAGACAAGGCTGTTCTGCTGTGAGAATTAAGACCAGTGCATTGATTAAAGGACAAGATAGACCTGAAAACTTTCATCTGATAACTCAGACAGATTTTAAATTCTGTACAGTGGGATCAACTGATGATGTTACCAAAAGCAAATTCTAAGTGGGAAGCATTCAAGGAATTAATCGTTGAAGCTACTAGACTTTTCATACTGGTTAAGAAATATTGTTAAAGGTTTAGGCCTATATGGTTGTCAAATGAACTAATGAGATTGGTGACAGAGAAGAAAAATGCATGGGATGCATATAAATTATCAGGCGACAGAGAAGCCTAATGGCAGACATAAGCTAGTCTGTAATCAAGTCACAAAGCAGGTTACGCAAGCGAAGGCAGATTACGAGAAATCTTTAGCAAAAGATGCTAAGAAAAACAGCAAAGTCTTCTTTACTTATATTAACTCTAAAAGGAAGGGGATGAATCACATTGGTCCACTTGATATTGATGGTTCGACTGTTGATGATCCTGCTCAGATAGCAAACAATCCTAACAACAGAAACACAGATAGCAAACAATCCCGGACAATTGTAACCATACAAACTGAACAATTGTAACCTAAGTCCATGGTCAAAGTGAGTGGTCCTTTTCGCACTTCAGATCACAACTTGGTGATTGTCTCTTCTCTAATGGAGCCTTTATCTCATGGCTATTTCCAACCTCGAATTGTTTGGCATTACAAGAATGAAAAATGGGATGACCTGAAAGATTCCTTTTCTTCTTTCCCTTGGTCGAATAACTGTTTCCTAACTTCTGATGTCAACGTTTGCTCAGATCGCGTCAGTGAAATTGTTCTTGTAGGAATGGAATCCTTTATTCCACACTCCACTTTAAAATCTCGTCCTTTATCTAAACCTTCATTTTCCAATAAATGTGCTAAGGCTGTTCAAGAGAAGAACGTTGCATATAGTAATTGGCTTGTTTCTAATTCTTCGGTTTCATTTTCTACCTTCACCAAAGCTGGCAACAATTGTAAAGCAGTTATTAATCAGTCCAAACTTGAGTTTAAACAGGCTAAGAGTAGAAAACTTGCGTCTTGCCCTAATGGTAGCCAAGCATTCTGGTCTCTTGAAAAAGCTATAGGCCGCAAGTTTTGCCAATCTTTGCTCCCACCTCTGTCCAAACCAGATGGTTCTGTTATCACTTCAGCCAAGGATAAAGCTGACATGCTAGCATCCCATTTTTCTTCCAACTCATGTATTAATGATCTTGGTAAAACACCTCCCACCATTCCCAACACGCTCCATTCAATGCCTCCTCTGGTCTTCCATCAAAAGAATGTCAGAAGGATTTTGACGAATCTTGACGCTACAAAAGCTCCAGGGCCTGATGGTATTTCTCCACTTATTCTCAAAACCTGTGCCCCTGAACTTACTCCTGTTCTTTGCCACCTTTTTTCACTTTCTTATTCCAAAGGTGTTTTTCCTTCTGCTTGGAAATTTCCTCATGTCCAGCCAGTTCCTAAAAAGGGTGACAAATCCCTCCCATCCAATTATCGTCCCATTGCAATTACTTCTACTCTTTCTAAAGTAATGGAGAAATCAATTAACCGCCAACTCTTAAACTACCTAGAAACATTCCATATGATCAACAATCGACAGTATGGATTCCGTCAGTGTCGATCCACTGGTGATATTCTGGCTTATGTTACCCATTTATGGACTAATTCAATGGAAAAGTTCGGTGAAGCACAAGCAGTTGCTCTTGACATCTCAAAGGCTTTCGATCGTGTTTGGCATAAAGGTCTTGTAAACAAGCTTCCATCTTATGGTTTGCCAACTGTTTTTAGTAATTGGTTATCCAGTTTTCTCTCTGATTGCTCACTGAGGGTGATGGTAAATGGCTCTTTTTCTTCTAACTTCTCCACTAATGCCGGTGTCCCCCAAGGTTCAGTTCTTTCTCCCACTCTTTTACTCTTGTATATTAATGACCTTCTTCCATTGACTGGAAATCCTATCCATAGTTTTGCCAATGATAGCACATTACATTCCACTTTCCATTTTGAGAAACCTTGCCCTGTTCTATCAGCTTAAACTTCTCGAAAATCTGCTACCAATTCCTTAAATGCCGATCTCCAGGTAATTCTCCAGCAAAGACAACTTAGTTGATTTCAATCCTTCTAAAATTCAGTCTTGTCTTACATCTCGCAAAAAGGATTCTTCTGCTCCTATGCTTATCTTTGGTGACACTCCGATTTCTAGGCAAAATGATATATCTCTTTTGGGAATTACCCTGACTTATCTCTCTTGGCACAAGAACATTACAAATATTGCTTCCTCTGCATTTAAAAAACTTGGTTTTCTCTTTCGCCCTTGGTGTTACTTTTCTTCCAAACAGCTGTTCACTTTGTAGAAATTGCAAATCCGCCCTACCATGGAATATTGTTCCCACATCTGGGACGGTATTTTTGAATCTATTTAAAGTTTTATATGCAAAGGTTATCCTAGGTATTCAATCTCGTGTGTTTTTATTTCGATTGGTAATTTTAACAGCTGTTCACTTTTCAGAAATCGCAAATCCGCCCTACCATGGAATATTGTTCCCACATCTGGGACGGTGTCCCCAAAACCTCTCTCAGGCTTCTAAATTCAATTCAGAAGAGGGCAGTTAGATTAATTAATGACTCCTCTCTAACAGAGTGTCTCCACTTGCTGTCTCATAGGCGTACTGTTTCTGCTGCATGACTTTTCTACAGATACTTCCATGGGCACTATTCTTCTGAATTGGCTTCTTAATTCCTGTTCTCTCTTTCAAAACAGTCCGAACACATGCCGCCACCAGCCAACATCCATTTACTCTCCAACTTCAAACTCACAGAACCAACTTTTCATCTTCCTCGTTTATTCATTCAACTGCCGTGTTCTGGAACAACCTTCCTTCATGCATATTTCCTCAAAATTACAGTCTAAAGAAGTTCAAGTCTAATGTCAACAAAATCTTCTTTCGTCTTGTCAACCTCCAACCCAAGCATGGTACTAAGTTTGTTTATTTGTTATTTGGTTTTTAGGAGCATTAGCAACTAAGGCCATATTGTGCCGGGGATATGCGGTGGTCATTCCCAGACCTTTTCGCATCCTCTGTGTTTGGTGGTCACGGGCTCGAACCTCAGTCTAATCAAGAAGCATGTGCTACGCACTGCTGCTCCTTCCCACCTGGCTACGGAGGCACCTCGGTATCTACATTCACACATGAGGAGTTATTAAGGTTTGAAAATGCCAGAAGGTTATCAAATTGTAGCAAGGTGCTTAATGATTTTGTAATAACTGAGAGCAAAGTGGAGGAGAAATTGTTGAAGTTAAACATAAGAAAGGCACATGAAGTGGATGTTTATCCAGTTATATTAAAGGAGGCAGCAAAGGAAGTAAACAAACCTTAGCCATAATTATGAGAGCATTCTTGGACTCGGGGGAAGTCCCCACTGACTGGAGATGTGTAAATGTATCCCCAATTCACAAAGGGGGATCGAAGGGTGATACGAGTAATTACAGACCAGTTAGTTTAACTTCTGTTCCGGGTAAAATAATGGAATCAGTGGTTAAAGATACATTGCAGGATCATCTAGACAAGACTGCAACAATAATTCAGACACAGCATGCATGCATTTGTTAAGGGAAAGTCTTGTCTGACAAATTTGATTGGATATTATGATGTGGTTACAAAGGAACTGGATGTAGAAAATAATTTTGATATCATATACTTGGTTTTTAGGAAAGCTTTTGACACCGTTGTGCATGGAAGACTACTGTACAAATTGGAGCAGAATGGTATTAAGGGTAAGTTGCTACAATTGATAAAAGGAAGGTTGAATGAGAGAAGACAGAGGGTGGTAATCAATGGGCACTGCTCTTTGTGGACTAATGTTATTAGTGGAGTCCCACAGGGTTCGGTGTTGGGCCCACTGTTGTTTTGTATAATTATCAATGGTATTGATGAAGGTATATCAGGCTTAGTGTCGAAGTTTGCAGATGATACAAAGGTTGGCAGGGTTGTTAATGACAGTAATGGCAATGTGCTACTGCAACAGGATCTAGAAAATTTGGTAAGATGGGCTGAGAAGTGGCAACTGAAGTTTAACATTGACAAATGAGGAACATACCAACTGTGTGGTACTACACGTAAGGTGGTAGAAAATGAAAAACACCTGGGAGTAATTGTGCAGTCAGATATGAAGTTTTCTGATGAATGCAGACAGGCTGCCAAGGCAGGTCATAGGGTTTGGTCAATTATACACAGGAATTTTGCTAGCAGGGAAAAGGAGGTGATTGTCCCTCTGTATAAGGCAATGGTCAGGCCACACCTTGAGTACTGCGTATAGGTCTGGAGGCCTCATTTTAAGAAGGATGTATTGCTTGAGTGTGTACAGAGAAAGGCAACAAAATTGATGAGGAGAATGAAGGGATCCTCTTACCAAGGAAGGCTTAAGTTCTGCAAATTACAGCAGCTGGAGACTAGGAACCTGCAAGGCGATCTGATTGAGTTGTATAAGGCCTTGAATGAGTTGAGCACGCTGAATTCTGATGGGATTCTTCCAATTGTTCAGATTACGAACCTAAGGAGGCATAAATTCAAATTGAGGAAAGACAGATGTAGAATAGATGTGTGGAAATTTGCCTTTAGCCAGCGGGTGATTAATTGCCGGAACAAACTTCCATCTGTCGTTGTGGAAGTTGACAGGTTAAATAAATTTAAGGAGGAACTGGACAAATATTTAGAGGGAATGGTTGTGTGAATTTTTTTTTTTCTTTTTTTTGGCTGATGCTGCATAAGCTCATATGCTTGCTTTCTTGCATCAGATGCCACTATTGCCACTATTACTACTACTACATCTCTTTGCAAGCATATTACAAAGAAAGAAATGTCACTTCTTTTGCACAGTGAACAAAATATATCTTTTACTGCTTTTAATCACCTGACAGAGCCCTATACACTCAGTCAGATACTCTCTGACAATGACCACATGTCAGCTGTTTTTAACTATTTAAAACTGATAAACTTATTTACATCTTTTTTAATCTATATATATATTTTGTTAACATATACTTTTGTTACTTTTTATATATCATTTATACTTTTTTGACTGCTTTTATACATATGTTTTGTACAAATTTATTTTTTACATAGTGACCAATATTTCCAGGTCGCTGTAATCTTTTAACAACCTTTGTTATTTCCTTTTAATGTCTCTATTCATGTATCGTGGTTGACGCATTATAGCCTAGGTTGCTGTTGCACCAGTAAACTCAAAATCAAGCAAACCTTTTGCACAGATTCTTGATGACAAATGCAACTACTGATACAAATGCCAGATTGTTGACAACATTTCTGGATTATAAAATGTGTATGATTTTAAAGAATTCTGGATTTTTCAGATTTACTGTATTTATTCTTTTTCAGAGGAGCGTTATCATGTCTAATACAGTTGGGAAGGACATTATGTGGTTGTGTTCCATTAAGATTATTACTATATTTAATATTGCTCTTGTACCATGTGAAATTAATCATCAGATGGTCTGATGATTGGTATCAGTAAAATGCTTTAAAGTATAGTAGCTTAAGCGAATAGCTTAATAAACTATATTATTAATTTCACGTGGTATATGAGTAGTATTAAATATAGTAATAATCTTAATTATCATGTCTATTAAATACCACGTGAAATTTGTGTCAGTAATATACGCTTCACTGCATATATCGAAATTTTCATGATTAAGTCATAGTGATAAATTGAATAACTATTTCAAATAAAATATTTCTCTCCAGATATGGTAGAAAATTCTCCAATATTAAATATTATATAAATACTAGGCATAAACAACTGAACTTATCTGTAAACATTTATAATCACTTTCTTGTCCTTTAATTTGTTTTTTGCAGGATTTAAACTGTATGGATAATGCAAAGGCTTAATCCCCACAGCAGTAAAAATCTTACCTTTTTAAAAAAGTATACAAAAAGTTATCTTTTTACAAAAGTAAGTAAAAAAACTACAAACTTACCTTCATAATGAGTTGCCCTGGTATCGCACTACTTTTGACTTAATATATCATATAATATTTAATATATGTATATTAAATACTTATACTATACAGTATAAATAGTATACTATACCACTTATATTATATAGTATAAGTGATTATTTATATAATTTAATGACAAAGAAATGTAAAATAATAGCATTAAAAAAAAACAAGGATTCACAATAAATTTTAAGATTTAAGCTAATTGCTACAAATTATAATTAATCAATAATTATGAAATTCTAATTAAAAGCAACAGAAATTATTCAGAGACCTTAGTTTCCAATTGCCTTGCCCACAGAATATTGCCAATAACTTCTGGCATATCTGACAGTTGTAATGTGGAATTTTCTTTTCCTCCTTCTAAGTATAGTGCAAATTCTCTTTTTACAGCTTTTATGTATTCTGACAACTGACCAAGAAGTAATTCTCTGCAAAAACCACTTAATATAATTAAAACAGTTTATGTGATACAATATTATTAAAAGTACAATGAACTAATTCTTTCTCAGGGAATGATACTCTATAAGCAATATAAAAATATAAAATAATAATCATAATATCAGTAGTTATTAAACTGGTGGTGGCAGTGGTGGTCACACCCAAATGTAAAAAAAACAGTGGCTGATCACCTGATAAGTGCCCAAATTTTTTTAATTTTTTGGAACTTTGAAATTTTGAACCAATATTTCTTCTTTACTTAAAGGATTAAAATACTTATTGTATGTATGTACTTTTTATGTTTTAATAAAAAAAAATAAAATTTTAAAACCTGCTATGTGTTTTATACCTTTTATTTAAAAAAAAGAAAAAATATATGACTTCTACTGAAACTTGCAAAAAGAAAACGTTTCAGGCATATAATAGAAACATCAGTCACTTAGTCTTTTCCATTTAATAAGATGGGTTCTAATCCCAGTTTGCTGTTATTATTGCCTTTAAGGATAAATTTAATCAATATTAATTTTCAGATGCTTGTAGTTGTTGTTTTCATCTGTTCAGTTGCAGCCAACTTTCAGAAGCTTTATGGTGAGCTGCCTCCATGCTGTCTTTCAACAGCTTCTTTCAAGTCCTTCATGCTCATGACAGTGTTGTTCTTAACTGTGTCAAGTCAGCATGTTCTTTGTCAACCTCTTCTCCTTGTTCCACTGATCTTACCTAGCATTATCAATTTATTCTTGAGCTCGTTCATAAATTTTTCTGATTAAAAATACTATGAAGGAAGAGACATAACACAAAAACTGGAAAGGCTCTTCACAAAGTGCATTAGAAAAGGTGTGACGCCTAAGCAGTGGAATAATGCAATCATAGTTTTGCTACATAAGAAAGGAGATAAATCAGAAATTGGAAATTATAGACCAATTAGCTTGTTATCCCACATCTACAAGTTGTTCACAAGGGTCATTACTAACAGATTAGAAAGAATACTTGATGAGAATCAACCGAAAGAGCAAGCTGGCTTTAGGACAGGATTCTCAACTATGGATCACCTTCAAGTAATATCACAACTAATGGAGAAAGCAAATGAATATAAAACACCATTATGCCTGGAATTTGTGGATTATGAAAAGGCATTTGACTCCATACAGCATAAGGCAATGTTTCGGGCACTGGAAAGACAAGGCATAGATACCCCACATATTATGATTTTGAAGAAAATATATGAGAGTGCTACCTCCTTTATTAGACTAGACAAAGACAGTAGGAAATTTAAAATTGAGAAAGGAGTTCGACAAGGACACACAATATCTCCGAAGCTGTCAGCCAAAAAAAAAAAAAAAAAAAAAAAACCTCCAATTTCACCCCTCCATTTTTTCCAAATGCCTGTCCAGCTTAGCCCTAAATTTATTTAGGCTATCAACTTCCACAACAAAAGATGGAAATCTGTTCCACCAATCAATTATCCGCAGGCAAAAAAGCAAATTTCCGCACATCTATTCTACAACTGTCTTTCATCAATTTGAATCTGTGCCCCCTCAGGTTTGTAATCTGAGCAAGTGGAAGAATCCCATCAGAATTCTGCGTGCTCAACCCATTCAAGGCCTTATACACCTCAATCAGATCACCTTGCAGGTGCCTAGTCTCCAGCCGCTGCAATTTGCAGAACTTAAGCCTCCCTTGGTAAGATGATCCCTTCATTCTCCTCATCAATTTTGTTGCCTTTCTCTGTACACGCTCAAGCAAATCTACATCCTTCCTAAAATGAGGCCTCCAGACCTGTACGCAATACTCAAGGCGTGGTCTGACCATTGCCTTATACAAAGGGAACATATTTGCACATCTCCTGTCAACAGGAATCTATCCTGAATTCAACGATGCTCTTGCTATTATAGTAATAGTAAAAGTATTTGCCCGTATAGAGCAAGGAAGCTACAGGTTTTTGCAGCTGCACTGGCAAAAAAATAATAAAATCATTTAAATATGAAAATACAAATTATGTGATTCCCTCCTCACATAGGTAACTATCCAATCAATTGACCTTTGAATTTATTCAAATTGTCAGCCTCAACTACCAACATGGAATAAGTTGCAAAGGCAACTTATTCCGGCAAGATTTATGACTTGCCGGCTAAACGAAAACTTAGCATTAGCATTAGTAGAGGCATTTGATGCAAGAAAGTAAGCTTATGCAGCATCAGCCAAAAAAAAAAAAAACCCACTTCCACTTCACCCCTCTGTTCATTCAAAATACCTGTCCAGCTGAGCCTTAAACTTATTTAGGCTATCAACCTCCACCACAAGGGATGGCAGTCTGTTCCACCAACCAACCACCCGCTGGCTAAAGGCAAATTTCCGCACGTCTATCCTACATCTGTCTTTCCTCAATTTGAATTTATGCCCTCTCAGGCGATTTTTCTGAGCTAGAGGAAGAATCCCATCAGCATTGAGCATGCTTAAACCATTCAAGGCTTTATACACCTCTATCAGATCACCTCGCTGGTGCCTAGTCTCCAGACACTGTAATTTGCAAAACTTAAGCCTTTCTTCGTAAGAGCACCCCTTTGTTCCATTCACTAATCTTGTTGCCCTTCTCTGTACTCGTTCCAGCAGCTCTACATCCTTCTTGAAATGAGGCCTCCAGACCTGTATACAGTACTCTAGGTGTGGCCTGACCATTGCCTTATACAATGGAATAATCACCTCCTTATCCCTGCTGGAAAAATTCCTGTATATCATTGACAATATTCCATGAGCTACTCTGGCAGCCCGTCTGCACTGCTCAGAGAACTTCATATCTGCCTGCACAATCACCCCCAAGTCCCTTTCATTCTCTACCACTATCAGTGTAGTACCACAGAGTTGATATGTTGCTCTGGGGTTGCTGTTTCCCATGTGTAGTACTTTACATTTGTCAATGTTAAACTTCATTTGCCACCTCTCAGCCCATCTGCTCAACCTTTCCAGATCCTGTTGCAGCAGCATAGTGTCAGTAGTGTCCTTGACAACCCTGCCAACCTTTGTATCATCTGCAAACTTGGACATTAAGCTTGATATACCATCATCAATATCATTTATAAATACAGAAAACAATAATGGACCCAACACCGAACCCTGAGGGACTCCACTAATAACATTAGTCCACGATGAGCAGTGTCCATTGATTACCACTCTCTGTCTTCTCCCCCTCAACCACCCCTTTATCCATAGCAGCAATTTGCCTCCAATGTCACACTGCTCCAATTTGTGTAGCAGTCTTCCATGTGCAACAGTATCAAAAGCCTTTCTAAGATCCAAGTATATAATATCAAAGTTATTCCCTGCATCCAGTTCTTTTGTGACTGCATCATAGTATCCAATCAAGTTGGTCAGGCAAGACTTCCCCTTAACAAAACCATGCTGTGTCTGAGCTATAACTGAAGTCTTGTCTAAATGATCCTGCAGTGCTTCTTTAACCAGTGCCTCCATTAATTTTCCTGGAACAGAAGTTAAGCTCACAGGTCTATAATTACTTGTGTCAGCCTTTGATCCTCCTTTGTGAATTGGGGTCACATTTGCACATTTCCAGTCTATGGGTACCTCCCCTGAGTCCAAGGAAGCTCTCATAATTACGGCTAAGGGTTTGCTTACTTCCTTTGCTGCCTCCTTTAATATAACTGGATAGATCCCATCCACCCCGGGTGCCTTTCTTGTGTTTATCTTCAACAGTTTCTCCTCCACTTTACTCCCAGTTATTTCAAGATTCTGTAGCTTACTGCTAGAGATGAATACATCTCTGGCATTCCCCTTGCTGAATAACTCCTCATGTGTGAATGTCGATGCAAAATATTCATTTAGTTTGTTAGCTACCTGAGCAGGATCATCAACAGTTGACCCATCAATATCAAGTGGACCAATCTGATTCATCCCCTTCCTTCTAGAATTTACATAAGTAAAGAACTCTTTGCTGTTTTTCTTTGCATCCCTTGCCAAGGATTTCTCGTAATCTGCCTTCGCCTGCCTAACCTCCTTTGTAACTTGGTTGCACATCAACTTGTATCTATCATAGGCTTCTGTGTCATGTGTTAATTTGTAAGTATCCCATGCATTTTTCTTCTCTGCCATATGCCTCATTAGTTCATCTGACATCCATTTTGGCCTAAACCTCAAACAATATTTCTTAGTTGGTATGTAAAGCCTAGTAGCTTCCAAGATAAGTTCTTTGAATGCTTCCCATTTTGAATTTGCTGTTGGTAACATCATCAGTTGGTCCCACTGTATAGAATTTAAATACTGTCTCAGTCCATCGTAGTCGCCTTTACGGAAGCAATAACCCTTCCCTTTGCCCCTAATGGTAGTTACCTCTTTGAGTAAATCCCACTTCAGCACACTGTGATCACTGCCACCTAGTGGTTCATTTATCTGCAGATTCTTAATGCATGAAGAATCACTGCTGATAATCAAATCAAGAGTATTACTCCCTCTAGTTGCCTCCCGAACATGCTGATGTAGAAAACAATCATCCAATAAATCCACAAAAGCCCTGCTAGTGTGTGAGTAACCAGCCCCCAAATTCCAGTCAATATCTGGGAAATTAAAATCTCCCATTATAAGACTCTCTGATTTACTGGCCCACTCTATTTCCCTGTACAGTTCCTTATTATACTCATCAGAGTCATTAGGCCTATAGCACACTCCTACTCTCAATTTTGATCTCCCAATGCTTATGTCACACCAAACTGACTCAACACTGCACTGTCCAGCGATGTCGACTGGCTTCACTTCCTTGGTTTTTATGTGTTTCTTAACTAATAGCATAACCCCTCCCCCCTTCCTATCCTGTCTATCCTTTCTGTAGACGTTGTACTCCCCAAATTGCAGTTCTGCATCCCTTATATCTGTGTGACACCACGTCTCTGATATCCCAACAATATCTGCCTTTGATGTTTTGAGCAATACCTCAAATTCATCAAATTTATTTACTAAACTCCTAGCATTGGTGTACACGCAAGTATACCTGCACCTGTTTCTATTCTTAGCTACCCTAACACAACCTATGTGTTTACTTGTACCGCAATGGCTCCCAGCAGTCTCTGAAATACCATGCATCTTGTTTTTCAGGCTTCTGCTCATTCTAATAGAAGCAGTGCAAGAATCTCTTTCACCTCTGCCAGTGGCTACTGTCAATCTATTGGTCTTTGTCTCCCCCCAAGCTAGCAGTTTTCCGACCCACCTAACACTGCCTCGATAGCATCAGCAAATATTCTTGCACCCTTTCTATTTAAGTGTATCCCATCCCCGTAGAAGCAATCTCTCCTGTTAACAAGTACAGTCCAGGCTGAAAAACTTCCCACAATCTAGTCTAAACTTCTTCACCTGTAATTTCAAATTATTGCCCCTAGTTCTGGAATTCTTTACAACAGTGAAAATTTCGCCTTCATTCATTTTACTAACCATTCTCAGAGCTTATAAACCTCCATCGGGTCACCTCTCAGGTGCCTTGTTGTCAAGTTCCCCACATAATTTGAATCTTTTCTCGTACAGTTACCCTTTTGCCAATCTCACCATGTGAGTTGCCCATCTTTGGACCCTTTCAAGAAGCACAATGTCTTTTTTTCAGATGAAGTCTCCATACCTGGACACAGTATTCCAAATGTGGTCTTACAATTGCCTTATACAGTGGGATTATGACCTCCCTATCTCTACAGGATAATGTTTGATTAATCATCCATAGGACACCATGAGCTTCCTTGGCTTACTGTTTACACTGCTCAGAAATCTACATATCTACCCATGTTGTAACTCCCATATCCCTTTCTTCCTCTCCTCTTTTAATTCAACTCTACCATATATTGTAAATTTTATATATTTTTTAAATTAAATTTTGCAAATTATTTGGAAGGCTACAGCTTAATATTAAGATAGCCTTTGTTATCAATATAACTTTCATTTGGTAACTTAAATTTAACTTCACTAGTGATCAAAGTTTTATTAACAGTTTAATTTCTGTAGTACTTTTTTAAATTAAATTCTGTAATATATTGTAAATTTAAATTTTATAATGTCTCTAAATTTGAAATTTTACCTAATAATGCTTTGCTACAAGATCCATTTACAATACAAAGTCCAAGGACATCGTAACTCAAACAAAAATGTGTGTAGGCATTTCTGGTGTGAAATTACGGCTAAAGATTTGCTTACCTCCTTTGTTACCACCCTTAAAAATATAAATGGATAGATCCCATCCACCCCAAGTACCTTTTTTATGTTAAGCTTGAACAATTTCTCTTCCACCTTCCTCTCAATTATCAAAAAATCATTTAGCTCCATGTTAGGTTTTGACGAACGTCTCAAATTACCCTCCCTAAAGAAGTTAGATACAAAATACTTATTCAGTTGGACAGCAACCTGAGAAGGATCATCAATGACATCACATAGTATTAACAGTAGTAGTAATCGTAATGGCAAACAATGCAAGAAAGCAAGCTTATATAGCATCAGCCAAAAAAAAAAAAAAAAACACAGGTCACCCATCTGTACATTCCAAGAATTTGTCTAGTTCTCCCTTGAATTTATTCAACATATCCACTTCAACAACAACAGATAGAAGCCTGTTCCAACAATCAACAATCCACATGCTGAAGACAAACTTCTGCACACCTATCCTGCAACTATCAATCCCTAACTTCAATTTCTGCCCCCTCATGTGTGTAGTCTCGCAATTGAAAGAATACCATTAACATTCAGCTTACTCAATTCACTCAAAGCTTTAAACACCTCAATCAGATCTCCCCACAGGTCCCTGGTCTCAAGATGCTGCGATTTGCAGACCCAAAACCTTTCTAGGTAAGAGCACCCTTTAGTTCCCTTCACCAATCTGGCTGCCCTTCCTTGCACCTGTTCCAGCAGATCTACATCCTTCCTAAAGTGAGGCCTCCCGATCTGTATACAGTACAGTCAGTCCTCGTATAGCACGATAGTTGCGTTCCTAGAAACCCTCGTGCAATGCAAAATCGTGCAATATAAACAACAGGCCCTATGGGAAAAATGGGGTTAGGTGCCGACCAACCAAGATTGAACACACATTTGTAACCAAAACATTACCAAACACAATAAATAATCGTAATAAAATACTTACGTATTTTATTACGACTATTACGTAATAAAATATTGCTAATGCTTTTACTTCTATTGTAAGCAAACTTGTTTTTTGTTTGATTTTCTATCGAAACAGATGACAGCCGTTCCATCTCTTCCAATTCTGTGTATCTTAATCTAATGGATTTTAATTACACTTTCAGTTGTTCCTGCTATGAAAGTTGTTTTTATTTTCTCTGCATTCTTTGTAATTCTCGGCGTTGCCTCATTTCGGTCTGTAGCACGTGCAATATCACGTGGTCTTTCATTTCGCTCAAAGCGTTTCACAATTTCATATTTTTTCTCTATCAACAGAGGCGGACTGGCCATAAGCCTTACCGGGGAAACCCCGGTGGGACGGAGGCCGGTGTGATTTTGGCCATAAACTAGAGTATGAGGCCACTATAAATTTTCAAGGGTAACAATTTTTGACTCAGTCTGCCTCTGTTTATTGATATTTTGTTTTTCTTTTTCTCTCTGAATCTGCAGTATCTTCACCAGGATGCTTCCTTTTCACACCTTTTAAGTATTTTACTCATTTTTAGGGAATAAAGCACGATTACAAAACGAGGAGGCACGCTTGATACATATAAACAAAGCTGCGCGCGTGTAGCAACTGAATAAACAACACCGTAAAGGCAGAGATACACTATTGACACCTCACATTTTACTAAAGCACATTTCTAGGGGTTACTAACATAAAACAATAAAAACAATTTCCAGTTGCGTTTCTGCTAGTGGAATCTGTTATAAACTGGTAGTAAACTCGATCTAATTGCATTTGCGATAATACCGATAGCTGGAATTGTGTGGGTTTTTACGTTATTATGGTGAAATGTGTTTCCCCTTCACTGATATAAGGAACATAAATACATTTTCAGAATCTTCTCTTAATTCCTATCGTGTTGCGTTCGGTTGGGGTGATTCTGCGTTCGACTGCCATTTCTTGTAAACACAAAGGCGAATCGTGCATAAGCGAATTCGGTTCGTGTTATATAAGATATCGTTCCCTATTTATAAATCGTGTATGATCGAATTCATGTAGTGTAAACACGTGTTATACGAGGACTGACTGTACTCTAGATGTGGCCTAAACATGACCTTATATCACCTCCTTATCCCTGCTAGCAAAGTTTCTGTATATCATTGACAAAACCCCAAGAGATGTCTGCATGTCTGCACTGTCAGCATGTCTGCACTGTAAAGAGAACTTCATGTCTGACTGCACAATTATCCACAGGTCTTTTTCATTCTCCACTACCTTGAGTGTAATACCACACAGTTGATAACTTACTCTGGGGTTACTGCTACCCATGTGCAGTACCTTGTTTGTCAATGTTACACTATAATTGCCATTTCTCAGCACATCAACCCAATTTCCCTAGATCGGGTGTTGCGTAGCTCATCCTGATGACTGTTGTTAACCACCCTACCAACCTTTGTATCATCTACAAACTAAGACATTAAGCCTGACATACCTTCTTTAATATCATTGATAAATATTGAAAACAACAATTAACCCAGCACTGAAGCTTTGGTTTGGTTTTGTTTTTTTTTTTAGGAGCATTAGCAACTAAGGCCATATTGCTCCGGAATATGCGGTGGTCATTCCCTGACCTTTCCGCATCCTCCATATTTGGTGGTGACGGGCTCGAACCCCGGTCTAATCAAGAAGCGTGTGCTACGCACTGTTGCTCCTTCCCACCTGGCTACGGAGGCGCCTGCACTGAAGCCTGGGCAACTCAACTAATGACATTACTCCATGAATAGCAGTACCCAATGAAATCTAACCACTCTCTGTATTCCTCCATTAGTACACCAATGTGATTCGACTCCTTCCTTCTACTGTTAATATAAGCACTGAAGTCTTTGCTGCTGTTCTTTGCATTCTTTGCGAGAGACTTCTTATAATCTGCCTCAATCTGAGTTTTGTTTTCCCAATGATTATATCACACCAAACTGGCTCAACATTGAACAGGCCACCATGTTGACTGTATGTATTGCCTTAGATTTAATATGCTACTTAACTAAGAGCATAACCACCACCTGTCCTGTCCTGTCCTGTCCTGTCCTATCAGCCTTTTCTTTAAACAATGTACTCTCCATATGCTATTAAGTGGGTCAGAAAGCTAGCAGCTTTCTGACCCACTTAATACTGTCTTCATAGCATCAGCAAATATTCGTGCACTCCTTCTACTTAAGTGTATCCCATCCCTGTAAAAACAGTCTCTCTTGTTAACAAGCACAGACCATGCAGAGAAAAATTCTACTGCTATCTACCCTTATGTTTCATGTCTGTAAACTACAGTTTCCTTGTGGAAAAAATTCTTCTTCTAACTAAGACATATGAACTCAGCACTAAGTGAAGAATACTAGATAAAATTAGCATTAGCATTCGTAGTGAGACATGATGCAAGAAAGCAAGCTTATACAGCAGCAGTCAAAAAAAAAAAAAAAATTTCACTGATCCATTCATTCCAAATGTTTGTTCTGCCTTGAATTTATTTAAGTTCTCAACTTCCACAACAACAGATGAAAGTTTGTTCCAGCAATCAACTACCCGATGGCAAGACAAACTTCTGCACTTCTATTCTACAACTGTCTTTCCTGAGTTTGAATCTATGCCCCCCTCGGGTTTGTATTCTGAGCAAGTGGAAGAATCCCATCAGCATTGAGCCTGCTCAATCCATTCAAGGCCTTATACACCTCAATCAGATCCCCTCGTAGGTGTATAGACTCCAGAAGATGCAATTTGCAGGACTTCAGCCTTTATTCATAAGAGCACCCCTTTATTCCCTTCACCAGTCTTGTTGCCCTTCTCTGTACTCATTCTAGCAAATCTACATCCTTCCTAAAATGAGGCTTCCAGACCTGTAAGCAGTACTCAGTGCCTTATGCAAGGGGATAATCACCTCCTTATCCCTGCTTGCAAAATTCCTGTATTTCAACGACAAGACCCCATGACTTACTCTAGCAGCCTCTCTGCACTGCTCAGAAAACTTCATATCTGATTACACAATTACACCCAGGTCTCTTTCATTCTCCACTGAGTGTAACACCACCCAGTTGGTACATTTCTCTGGGGCTACTGCTACCCATATGTAGTACTTTGCATTTGTCATTGTTCAAATTCAGTTGCCACTTCTCAGCCCATCTGCCCAACTTTTCCAGATCCTGTTGCAGCAGCACACTGTCATTAACAACCCTGCCAACCTTTGTATCATCTGTAAACTTTAACATTAAGCTTGATATACCTTCATCAATATCATTGATAAATATACAAAACAACAATGGGCCCAATACCGAACCCTCAGGGACGCCACTAATAACATTAATCCACATAGAGCAGTATCCATTGATTACCACTCTTTGTCTTCTCCCACATCCTTTTATTCATTGTAGCCACTTGCCCTTAATGCCATACTGCTCCAATTTGTACAGTAGTCTTCCATGTGCAACAATATCAAAAGCTTTCCTGAAATCCAAGTATATGATATCAAAATTATTTTTTTGCATCCAGTTCCTTTGTGACCAAATCATAGTATCCAATCAAATTGGTCAGAGAAGACTTCTCCTTGACAAATCCATGCTGTGTCTGATTTATTACTGCTGTCTTGTCTAGATGATCCTGCAATGCATCTTGAACCAGTGACTCCATTATTTTCTATTGAACAGAAGTCAATCTAGTCTGTAATTACACGTGTTTTGACCACCCTTTGTGAAATGGAGATACATTTGCACATCTCCAGTCCATGGGGACTCCCCCGAGTCCAAGAATGCTCTCATAATTATGGCTAAGGGTTTGCTTACTTCCTTTGCCACCTCCTTTAAAATAACTGGATTGATCCCATCTACCCCAGGTGCCTTTCTTATGTTTAACTTCAACAATTTCTTCTCCACTTTGCTCTCAGTTATTACAAAGTCATTTAACTCCCTGTTAGAGTTTGATAAACATCTGGCCCTATCCTCCTTGAATAACTCCTCATTTCTGAATGTAGATGCAAAATACTCATTTAGTTCACAACTATTTCAAATTAGTTCTGAAACTATATCAAAATACTCAATTATTCAGCACTAAATGAAGAATACTAGATAAAATTATTCGGCACTAAGTGAAGGATACTAAATAAAATTACTCATCACAAGAATCTGAATTCTAATTCTTTCCATTTGAAGACACAAATCATACTCAAATACTAAAAACTTTGTATCTCTATCATGTATGGATTGCATTTTATTTGAATTTCAACTATATCAATGCAAAAAAAAACTGTATCTATTTACCTTTCAGGAGTTAATTCATTTCTTATGGCTTCTCTTTTGATCAATTCTTCATATCTTTTAAATTCATGCATTAACTGTTTAAAAAAAAAAAAAAACACTGAAAAACAAATATAATTAACAAAAAAGAATCCACAGTTGATATACTACTTCAGACTTTTTTCTGGCAAAATAAAAAAAAAAGGAAAGAATTAAAGTTTCTCAATGGACCAACAGTGATTTGAATATATAATAAAAATTAGGATACAGAAATAAAATATGTTGATGAATATAATAGAGTAATTTATACAAAAGTGCTTTCAGACATACAAAACTCAAGAAAATTACCATATAAAATTCTTTGAAACTTGCCCTCTTTTCACTTTTGTAATATAAATTATCAATTATATCAAGAAAGCATTCTTTATAAATAACAAACACTATTCAGATGATCTCTGAGGAGGAAAACAACAGAGGGAATGAAAGCCAAACAGCTAAATCAAAGTGGAAGGAACAAAATAGCTAAGTTGTTCTATTAGTATCATAATGTGCATGTAAATTAAAATGGAGAATAAAAAAAAATGTAAGTACTTCAAACTGCAAGTGTAATATTCCTTTAATTTTTTAAAAGGAATAGAAATTATTCTCAGACATTTTTGGTACTTCTTGTACCACATCTTCAGTGAGTGTAATGAGAGAAAAATAATGGAAAAAGGACAGGTGGAATAAGACCAAGGTATGTCTGACAGGGGCAAAAGCTGATCACGGCTGTAGACCAGATATCATCTTTTAAGGACGCAAAAGGTGATATTGTTCTATATGTTGGCACTTATGACATTAAGTGTAGGAAATCTGACTTACTTAACAAGTACAGGTCAAAGTTGAAAAAAGTTGCGAGTTAGGCTTAAATTTGAAAGTGTCTGCAATTCTGCCCAGACACGATAGGAGGGAGTATATGAAGAGAGCCTTGTCAATTAATTCAGCTCTGGAGAGATTATGAAAGGCTCATTGGGTACAATTTTATTCAGCATGGTCTGTGCTTGCTTCTATAGGGATGGCATGCACTTAAATAGAAAGGGTGCAAGGATATTTGCTGATGATATCGAGGCAGTGATAGGTGGGTTGGAAAACCACAAGCTCGGGGGCAATATACAGACTAAACAGATTAACAATACCGCAGGCACAGGTGAAAGTGACTCTTGCAGTGCTTCTATTGGAACATGCAATAGCCTAGAAAGCAAGGTGCCAGGGATTTCAAGGCCTGTGAGTCATCATGGAACAAGTAAATACATGGGCTGTGTTAGGGTAACTAAGAGTAAGACCAGGTGCATGTATACCAATGTTAGGAACATAGTAAATAAATTTGATGAATTTGAAATGCTGCTCAAGTTATCAAATGCAGACATTGTTGGAATATTAGAGACAAAGTGTCACTCAGATATAAGGAATGTGAAATTTGAATATGGGAAGTACAATGTGTACAGAAATGCCAGACAGGATGTGGGGGGGTTATGCTATTAGTTAAGAAGCACATAAAATCTAATGCAGTGAATCCAGTTGACATCGGTGGCCAATGCAATGTTGAGTCAGTTTGGTGTGACATAAGCACTGGGAAACAAAAATTGGAGTAGAAGTGTGTTATAGGCCTAATTACAAGACAGAGCAATATGCTGGATCTGATTATCAGCAGTGATTCTTCATTCATTAAGAATGTGCAGATAAAAGAACCACTAAGTGGCAGCGATCACAGGGTACTGATGTGAGATTTACTTAAAGAAGTAACTACCATCAATGATAAAGGGAAGAGTTTTTGCTTTCATACAGGAGACTACCATGATCTCTGTTTTAAATTCTATATAGTGGGACCAACTAATGATGTTATTAACAACAAATTCTAAATGGAAAGTAATCAGGGAAATAATTATGGAAGCTACTAGGCTTTTCATACCAAATAAAAAATACTATTCAAGGCTTAGACCTAAATTGATGCCATACAAATTAATGTGACAAGAGGCAGAGAATAAAAATTCATGGGATGCATAAAAATTATGATTGATGCAAAGGCCTATGGTAGATAAAGTCAAAATTCTATATAATGACCCCCCCCCCCGGGAATGAGGAAAATGGTTGTTATATTAGAAGGATGTTATATGGATCGTTCATAAAATCAGCAGCAAAAGAAGAAAAAGCTTGAACAGTTAATGTAATTCTACTAATACAATAGAGTATAATCTTATTTATAACATATTAAACAAGAAAATTATGACTGTAAATTTTGCATTGATTGTAGAGTACAGTAAGGTTACAATTAATTGTAAATTTCACTATACAGGCTACATACCTATCAAGACTTAACAAGAGATTGTTTCATACTTTAAAATAATCTTTCAAAACACGCTGTTTCAATAATAGCACATGCTTTAAAAGAGAATTAGGAAGATGCGTGATAGCAGTTATTTCACTTTTGCAGTTAGGATGCACTTGAAAAAAATTCACATAAAAGTCCTAAACCGTGGACATCTTTCACTGAACGTCTTTTTCAACCACAGTAGGTTCCTCATCTTAATCACTATAAATTTCAGAAGATTCCATTAAATCTGCAATGAGTTCCTCTTCATTTGTGCATATCCTGAAACATTCAATGTCCGCATCCACTTCTACATAATCTTTGAAGCTTAAATTTTCCTGTAAGTTTAGGTGTTGATGCATATGCTCAAATATTTCTTCATTATTATTGGACTGTTCTTCACAATTAATAGAAGCAGCATGCAAAACTTCACACATTGCATTATTCAAGGCTGTAAATCCAGCATGTCTTTGTTGTTTGGTTTTTAGGAGCATTAGCAACTAAGGCCATATTGCTCCAGGGATATGCGGTGGTCATTCCCTGATGTTTCTGCATTCTCCGTATTTGGGGTCAAGGGCTCGAACCCCGGTCTAATCAAGAAACGTGTGCTACACACTGCTGCTCCTGCCCACCTGGCTACGGAGGCACCGTCCAGCATGTCTGAAGCAATTGACAATCACTTTATCATCAACTTCATCCCCTGCTTAAACACATACATACATTGCCTGCAGGATGTCAATTTCACATTGAATTTTGCTTTCAATACAACACATTTTTGTTTAATAGCATCCTTCAGTAATTTTTTTTAAAACACTGGATTACACCTCGATCGAGGGGCTTAAGAACTGATGTCATATTTGGTGGTATAAACTTGACAGTGACTGCATATAGATTGTTTACTTGACAATGAGGGGCGCAGTTATCCACAAACAGCAAAATTTTTCTATTCTTCTCACTCATCCTGAGATCTAAGTCTCTGATCCATTCTTTGTAGATTTGTGATGCAAGTCTTTTGGTTTTCTCAATACATAGTTGGTAATGTCTTCAAACCTTTAAAGCATCAAGGATTCTGGGCTTTCCCAATGATTAACAAGTCCAGTTTCATCAGCATTGAAGATGTCGTAGTCATATGACAGCAAAACATTTTTTAAATGATTTTCCTTCCATTCCTTTGTAGCATCAATGTCCACAGCTGTACTTTCACTACAGACTTCACTGAAAGACAGGACATGGTGAGTCTTAAATTTCTGGAACCATCCATCTGAACTTTTAAATTTTTCAATATCCATTCAATGCACAAATGATTCAGCCTTAGCTTTTAAAAGTTACCATCTATGGGAACATTTTTTGCATGCATCATTATTAGCCAATCTAAAAGTACAATTTCAAGATCCGGATAATTTGCCTTCCGTGTTCAAATCCAGCTAGGATTTGAGCACAAGTACTCTTAGGAATGCTGAACTGTTTGGCAATGTCAATCTTAGAATACACACCATTATCTACAGCTTGCAAAATCCTAATTTTATCTGTTTATTTCATTATAACTTCTAGTTCTAATGAAATGAACTTCTTCATTTCGTCACACTGAGAGAAAAGAGCATGGGAAATCTTAAATGATTTCTCATAGTCAGGCTGCAAGCTCATCAATTAATTCAATATATTTGATGCGTTCTGTCCTTTTTAAACACAAATATTGTAAAAAAAAGTAAAAAATTCAGATTAAGAGATAAAAATTTATGGTTCTTATAGAGAAATCGTTTTATTTTCAATGTCATTATACTGAATGTAAAATAGCATTAGGTTAATGAGAAATTGGGCAGGAACAACCACACAGGATATTACTTCTCCGTGGATATGCGGTGGTCATTCCCTGACCTTTCCACATCCTCCGCATATGGTGGTCACGAGGTCGAACCTCAGTCTAATCAAGAAGCATGTGACTACGCATTGCTGCTCCTGCCCACCTGGCTACGGAGGCGCCAAAACTTCTGATGTCAACATTTGCTCAGATCGTGTCAGTGAAATTATTCTTGTAGGAATTGAATCCTTTATCCCACAATCCACTTTATTGCACGTTAATAGCTATGGATTCAAACAGAAATTATAGCCCAGATAGACGATCAAGGTCCAGGTCACCATTTGACAGAGATGGAAGCAACAGCAGAGACAGTGGCAGAGATGGAAGAAAGGGAAGAGGTGGTGATGACAGGCGTGGTAATCGTACACCCCATACTCGAAGAGTGTATGTTGCAAACATTCCATATGAATCGAAGTGGACAGAGGTCAAAGATTTGTTTAGGGAGAAGGTAGGAGATGTTGCTTATGTTCAGTTATTTCAAGATGAAAATGGAAAGTTTAGAGGGTGTGGGACAGTGGAACTAAAAGATTCAACATCAGTTCAGAAAGCAATAGATGTGCTGCATCGTTATGAATATAAAGGGCGACAGTTAGTTGTTAAAGAGGACTATGATATTGAAAGAGATAAAACTGGGCGTCCAGTATCACGGTCAGGAGCACGTTCTTCAAATTTATATACTGGAGATATCTTTACTAGTGTTCCCCAGTATGATACATATGGCTTGAGTACAGATTTCTTGAGATCTCTAGGGATAACAGGCCGTTTAACAAACAGAATATTTGTTGCCAACTTGGATTATAAAGTCTCAACTAAAGAATTGCAGAACATTTTTAAAATGGCAGGCAAAGTATTAAATATTGAGCTCAAAACAGATAATGACGGAAATAGCAAAGGACATGGCAGAGTGGAGTTTGATCATCCATTAGAGGCTGTTCAGGCTATATCAATGTTTAATGGTATACAGACCCATGAGTGTTCGCATGGACAAGTTTGGAGATGAAGCTGATGGCGTACCATCAAAATTGCCAGCTGGTTTACAAGGCATTGGAAAAGGTTTGGGAACTGGTGGCCAACCATTGAACTTAAAAGCAAGGATAAATTCTGGAGGAAATCAGTTAAACATGATGGGGGGGCAACACTTCTTCAAATTTGCCTATCGGCAATATGGGAACAAGTATTGGGAATATGACCTCAGGAGCAACAGCAAGAAATTTTGTTATGTTGGGGTCATCTAACTTGGGCATACAGTCAGGATTAGGTATGGGTGTAAACAGCATAATGGGAGGTGACAGATGTATGTTGGGCATGGGAATGGGTGGCAGCATGTCTGGATTGTAACTGAAATATTACATGTGGACTTTATTCTGCAACTAAGTGATGGATTCTCCTTGTGAAGTGGCAGGAATTTTAATTAATCATGGAACCTGTATTCATTGAATTGTAGGTCATTATTTGTAAGAACTGATAGCTCCTAATATTAACAGTTATTTTAAGACTTTTGCCTAAAGTTTAAAAATACTGCTTTATTGGAGCAGCATACTGAAAATACCATCTTTTTATTTTAACAGAATACAGTTCTTAATATGAATGACAAAAACCATGCTGTTTATTTCACTGAAATGTATTTGTAACAGTATATGTAGTTCATTTCATTATTCATCTAAATAAATTCAAATAAATAAAAGATATAAATCCAGGTGAATATTTAGTTTAAGCCAAATTCCTTAGAGTAAGTTTTTTGGATATTTCAATCATATTATGGAATAACAGGGATTGTATTCATTACCCGGAAAACCATTAGTCGGAAAACTGCTAGTTTGGGGGGATACAAAGACTAATAGTTTAACAGTAACCGCAGGCAGAGGTGAAGGTGATTCTTGCACAACTTCTATTAGAATAAGAAGCGACCTGGAGCGAGGGGTGTTGGGGGTTTCAGGGACGGATGGCAGTCATCATGGAATAGTTGGGTATATGGGATGTGTTAGGGTAACAAGGAATAGGCATAGGAGCATGTATGCTTGCATGTATACCAATGCTAGAAGTATAGTAAATAAATTTGATGAATTTGAAGTGTTGGTCAAGACATCAAAGGCGGATATTGTTGGGATATCAGAGACGTGGTGTCACAAAGATATAAGGAATGCAGAACTGGAATTTGGGGAGTACAATGTGTACAGAAAGGATAGACAGGACAGAAAGGGAGGGGGTGTTATGCTGTTAATTAAGAAAAACATAAAATCAAAGGAAGTGCACCCCGTTAATATAGATGAACAGTGCTCTGTTGAGTCAGTTTGGTGTGAGATAAGCACTGCGAAAAGAAAAATAAGAGTAGGAGTGTGTTATAGGCCTAATGACTCGAATGAGTACAATGAACAATTGTACAGAGAAATAGAGTGGGCCAGTAAATCAGAATGTCTTATAATGGGGGATTTTAACTTCCCAGATATTGACTGGAACTTGTGGGTTGGTCACTCACACACTAGTCAGACTTTTGTGGAGTTATTGGATGATTGTTTTCTGCAGCAGCATGTTCGAGAGGCAACCAGAGAAAGTAACACTCTTGATCTGGTTATCAGCAGTGATCATTCGTGTATTAAGAATTTGCAGATAAAGGAACCACTAGGTGGCAGTGATCACAGTGTGCTGAAGTGGGATTTACTCAAAGAGGTAACTACCGTCAGGGGTAAAGGAAAGGGATTTTGCTTCCGTAATGGGGAGTACAGTGGTCTCAGACAGTTTTTAAATTCTGTACAGTGGGATCAACTGACGATGTTACAAACAGTAAATTCTAAGTGGGAAGCATTCAAAGAATTAATGGTGGAAGCTACTAGACTTTATATACCGATTAAGAAATATCGTTCAAGGTTTAGGCCTAAATGGTTATCAAATGATCTAATGAGACTCGTGACAGAGAAGAAAAATGCATGGGATGCATATAAATTATCAGGTGACGCAGAAGCCTGTGGCAGATATAAGCTAGTCTGTAATCAGGTCACAAAGGAGGTTCGGCAGGCGAAGGCGGATTACGAGAAATCTTTGGCAAAAGATGCTAAGAAAAACAGCAAGGATTTCTTTACTTATATAAACTCTAAAAGGAAGGGGATGAATATGATTGGTCCACTTGACATCGATGGTTCGACTGTTGATGATCCTGCTCAGATAGCAAACAAACTGAATGAGTATTTTGCATCTACATTCACACGTGAGGAATTATTACAATTTGAAAATGGAAGAAGGTTATCAAATTGTAGCAGTGTGCTTAATGATTTTGTAATAACTGAGAGCAAAGTGGAGGAGAAATTGTTGAAGTTAAACATAAGAAAGGCACCTGGGGTGGATGGGATCTATCCAGTTATTTTAAAGGAGGCGGCAAAGCAACTAAGCAAACCCTTAGCCATAATTATGAGAGCATCCTTGGACTCAGGGGAGGTTCCCACGGACTGGAGATGTGCAAATGTGTCCCCAATTCACAAAGGTGGATCGAAGGGTGACACGAGTAATTACAGACCAGTTAGTTTAACTTCTGTTCCGGGTAAAATAATGGAGTCGCTGGTTAAAGATGCATTGCAGGATCATCTAGACAAGACTGCAGCAATAATTCAAACACAGCATGGGTTTGTTAAGGGAAAGTCTTGTCTGACAAATTTGATTGGTTATTATGATGTGGTCACAAAGGAACTGGATGCAAAAAATAATTTTGATATCATATACTTGGATTTCAGGAAAGCTTTTGACACCGTTGCGCATGGAAGACTATTGTACAAATTGGAGCAGAATGGTATTAAGGGTAAGTTGCTACAATGGATAAAAGGATGGTTAAGTGGGAGAAGACAGAGGGTGGTAATCAATGGGTGCTGCTCTTCGTGGACTAATGTTATTAGTGGAGTCCCACAGGGTTCGGTGTTGGGTCCACTGTTGTTTTGTGTATTTATCAATGATATTGATGAAGGTATATCAGGCTTAATGTCGAAGTTTGCAGATGACACAAAGGTTGGCAGGGTTGTTAATGACAGTAATGGCAGTGTGCTACTGCAACAGGATATAGATAATTTGGGCAGATGGGCTAAGAAGTGGCAACTGAAGTTCAACCTTGACAAATGCAAAGTACTGCATATTGGTAGAAGTAACCCCAGAGAAACGTACCAACTGTGTGGTACTACACTTAAGGTGGTAGAAAATGAAAAAGACCTGGGAGTAATTGTGCAGTCAGATATGAAGTTTTCTGAGCAGTGCAGACAGGCTGCTAGGGCGGGTCATGGGGTTTTGTCAATGATATATAGGAATTTTGCTAGCAGGGAAAAGGAGGTGATTGTCCCTCTGTATAAGGCAATGGTCAGGCCACGCCTTGAGTACTGCGTACAGGTCTGGAGGCCACATTTTAGGAAGGATGTAGATTTGCTTGAGCGTGTACAGAGAAGAGCAACACGATTGGTGAGGGGAATGAAGGGATTCTCTTACCAAGAGAGGCTTAAGTTCTGCAAATTGCAGTGGCTGGAGACTAGGCACCTGCGCGGTGATCTGATTGAGGTCTATAAGGCCTTGAATGGGTTGAGCACGCTGAATTCTGATGGGATCCTTCCGCTTGTTCAGATTACCAACCTACGGGGACATAAGTTCAAATTAAGAAAGGACAGATGTAGAATAGATGTGCGGAAATTTGCCTTTAGCCAGCGGGTGGTTAATTGCTGGAACAAACTTCCATCTGTCGTTGTAGAAGTTGATAGGTTAAATAAATTTAAGGAGGAACTGGACAGGCATTTGGAGGGAATGGTGTGATTTTTTTTTTTTTTGGCTGATGCTGCATAAGCTCCTACACTTGCTTTCTTGCATCATGTGCCACTACTACTACTACTACTACTACCCTGGGCAAAGTTAATTTCTTATCTTTACATATAATGTGAAATCAATATACCTTTTCATTTCCACATTTGAAAAATCTGAATTTAACCCTCCTAGCAGTCATATAAAAAAAAAAGTCTCATGAGCAGTCATGTTGTGTATCCTACTATTCATCATTCGCTTTATTTAGAATAAATAAATAGCTTAAAATTGTGTACATTTGCAGTGTACCTGTGTTATCTTAACATTATAAGTTATGAATAATACATAGGCTAAGTCAAAAGTAGCTTCGCACATTTGGTGCTGTATAATTTATTATTATGTTTACATAGAAGAAACATTTTACTGGAAGAAAATTAGCTCAAACACAACATTGTAGTGGAAGCGACAGTCACATTTTAATATAGCTTTCCAGCAGAAACATGGCACACATCCCAGGAGTAACCACCCTCTTACTATATGCTTGTAATATGACTAGTGTAACTGTGTTAAATGCTGCAACGATCCACATTAGTAGGTTGGAGGAAGCTAATATATCTGGTTCTTAACTACTAGTGATCCCCACAAAAATGAGTCTGTAAATAAAATCTTCCTAATGGAGGTGTGAGGCAGGTTGCCATATTGTTGAAAGGACACTTTGTTGTTGGGATCTATAATTCACCAGCATAGACTGATACATGGTACCAAGGACTGTTCTTTCTATCAAGAATGAGCCATACATCTCTGTTCAGATTGCGGCACAAAACACAACGTTACAACTGTCTTGGATATGTTTCAAACCAATTCTGCGCCAGTGTATGACCCCACACTTCCACATTGTTCACTTTAATGGAACATAGACTTTTAGCATAAGTATTAGTTGTTGTTGTTGTTGTTATTTGGTTTTTAGGAGCATTAGCAACTAAGGCCATGTTGCTCCGGGATATGCGGTGGTTATTCCCTGACCTTTCCGCATTCTCCGTATTTGGTGGTGACGGGCTCGAACCCCAGTCTAATCAAGAAGCGTGTGCTATGCACTGCTGCTCCTTCCCACCTGACTACGGAGGCGCCGCATAAGTACTAGTAGAGGCATATGATGAAAGAAAGCAAGCTTATACAGCATCGGCCAAAAAAAAAAAACACTTCCCATTTCATCCATCCATTTTCTCCAAACGTTGGTCCAGTTCCTCCTTGAATTTATTTAAGCTATCAACTTCCACAATGAAAGATGGAAGTTTGTTCTAGTAATCAACTACACACTGGCTAACAGCAAATTTCTGCACATCTATTCAACAATTGTCTTTCCTCAATTTCACTATGTCCCCTCAGATTTGTAATCTGAGCAAGAGGAAAAATCCCATCAGCATTGAGCCTGTTCAATCTATTCAACATCTTATACACCCCAATCAGATCACCTAACAGTTACCTAGTCTCCAGATGCTGCAATTTGAAGAACTTAAGCATTTCTTTGTAAGAGCACCCTTTGTTCCCCTCACCAATCTTGTTGCCCTTCTCTGTACTCGTTCTAACAATGCTACATCCTTAAATGAGGCTACCACACCTTACACAGTACTCAAGATGTGGCCTGACCACTGCCTTATACAAGGGAACAATCACCCCCTTATCCCTGATAGCAAAATTCTTGTAGAGCATTGACAAAACCCCATGAGTGCAGATAGGCTACTCTTGCAGCCTCTCTGCAATGCTCAGAAAATTTCATATCTGACTGCACAATTATCCCCAGGTCTCTTCATTCTCCACTACCTCAAGTGTAACACCACACAGTTGGTACATTTCTCTGGGGTTACTGCTACCCATATGCAGTACTTTGCATTTGTCAATCTTAAACTTCAGTTCCCACTTCTCAGCCGAGAAGTGGTAACTGAACTTTTATAGATTCTGTTGCAGTAGCATTCTGTCCTTAACAACAACCTTTGTATCACCTGCAAACTTCAACATCAAGTTTGATATGCCAATATCATTGATAAATATACAAAACAACAACGGACCCAACATTGAACCTTGGGGGACTCCAATAAGACCATTAGTTTCCAATAAGCAATGCTTCTTTAATCAGTGATTCCATTATTTTCCCCGGAACAGAAGTTAAACTAACAGGTCTGTAATTGTTAGTGTCGCCTTTTGATCCCTCTTTGTGAATTGGAGATATATTTGCACATTTCCAGTCTGTGGTGACCTGCCCTGAGTTCATCAATGTTCTCATTATTATAGCTAAGGGTTTGCTTACTTCCTTTCTGCCTCCTTTAATATAACTGGATAGATCCCATCCACCCCAGATGCCTTCTTATGTTCAACTTCAACAATTTCTCCTACACATTGCTCACAGTTATTGCAAAATCATTTATCTCCCTGTTATAGTTTAATTAACTTTTGTTCTCCACTTCCCTATGGAATTCTTCATGTGTGAACGTAGAGGCAAAATATTCATTCAGTTTGGCAGTAATCTGAGTAGGATGTTCTCCTGTAAAACCAACCATATCAAGCAGACCAATTCTGATTCATCCCCTTCCTTTTAGAATTTATATAAGTAAAGAAGTCTTTGCTGTTCCTCTTTGCATCCTTTGCCAGAGATTTCTCGTAATCTGCCTTCGCTTGCCAAACCTCCTTATGTGACTTGATTATAGACTTGCTTATATCTACCATAGGCTTCGGTGTCGCCTGGTAATTTATATGCATCCCATGCATTTTTATTCTCTGCCACGAATCTCATTATTTCATCTGACATCCATTTGGGCCTAAACTATGAACAGTATTTCTTAGTTGGTATGAAAAGCCTAATAGCTTTCAAGATTATTTCCTTGAATGCTTCCCACTTGGAATTTGCTGTTGGTCCCACTGTGTAGAATTTAAAATATCTCTGAGACCACTGTAATCACCTTTACGAAAGCAAAAAACCCTTTCCTTTACCCCTGATGATAGTTAAATATTTAAGTAAATCCCACATCAGTACACTGTGATCACTGCCACCTAGTGGTTCCTTTATCTGTAAATTCATAATGCATGAATAATCACTGCTGATAATTAAATCAAGAATATTATTTTCTCTGGTTGCCATTGAATTTCAGGTGGTAGATGACCTTCATCAACCGGTGAAATACCACCACTTTGCTTATTGGAGGCTTGAAGTGGTGAAACCCATGTTTAGTCTCTAGAGCAAAGTTTCCGGCATCCCCCTCCCGCCATACTTCTCCTTCAACCCATGCACGGTACTAAGTACTATAGGTTTTGATACCTTTCGTGTTTGGGGTTTTCATAAAAAAAAAAAAAAAAAAAACCCTTGGTTTTCCGATAAATGTGCTAAGGCTGTTCAAGAGAAGAACATTGCATATAGTAATTGGCTTGTTTCTAATTCTTCAGTTTCATTTTCTGCCTACACCAAAGCTCACAACAATTGTAAAGCAGTTATTAATCAGTCCAAATTAGAGTTTGAACAGGCTAAGAGTAGAAAACTTGCTTCTGGCCATAATGGCAGCCGAGCATTCTGGTCTCTTGCCAAAGCTTTTGCCCAATCTCTGCTCCCACCTCTGTCCAAACCAGATGGTTCTGTTATCACTTCAGCCAAGGATAAAGCTGACCAGCTAGCATCCCATTTTTCTTCCAACTCATGTATTAATGATTTGGTAAAACACCTCTCATCTTTCCCAACACGCTCCATTCAATGCCTCCTGTGGTCTTCCATCAGAAGGATTTTGATGAATATTGATGCTAAGAAAGCTCCAGGTCCCGATGGTATTTCTCCATTTGTTCTCAAAACCTGTGCTCCTGAACTTACTCCTGTTCTTTGCAGCCTTTTTTACACTTTCTTACTCCAAAGGTGGTTTTCCTTCAGCTTGGAAAT